>NC_134458.1:303000-606000 GCF_047948215.1 Lycorma delicatula
TAAAAAACTGTACAAATTAAAAATAGATGAAAACAATCTTTGATGCGGGTTATATATCGTGCTAAAATTTGAGCTCAATCGGTTCAGAACATTTTGAGTTTTTGAAGCCGTACACAAACGAACTTAACATTTTTATATATATAGATATATAAAACTTCCACAGTTATGATATAATACATAATGATGAAACCTGTTCTATTACGCTGTCTTTAAGAACAATCTTTGCCCTTCTGAAACGTTCCACAAAATGACATTACTTTAGGCTTTTCAACTGAAATCATTAGAGAGTATCCATTCCTTAGTCACCCTTTCAACCTCATACCAAGCACGTTGTAGAGCGTCTTCCTTATCCGATATTATAATCTGGACATCTGCAAAAGCCAACTACGGACGTTCCCCCTTTCTACAAAATTCATACTATAGGGAGGCAAATGTTTAATCCACTCACGTAATACATCATCTATATTCAAATTAACACCGGAAACGTTCTAAAATCATGTCTTAATCCTTTATTTAAAACTTCTACCTAATATTTCCCGTTATACATACCTTCGAATCATTGTAAATACATTTAATTACCCGTATTAAATTCTTCAGAATTCTCTTCTCATAAAATATGTAACATAACTGTTCTATACACATATCAAACGCCTAATTTAATTTGCCTTTTTACATCCTTGTACGAAGTAAAGGAAGTATTGTGATCGCGAAACATTTTGGTTTTCAGATTTCAACGGAAATATCCATTTTGACTAGTTTCGGTGTGATGTTTGTACATACGTACGTATATATATCGCATAATTCGAAAACATTTAGTGGTAAGGATGTTAAAATTTTGGATTTAGGACTGTTGTAACATATACAAATAGTTGTACGTTGTTAAACTCTGATTGTAAACATATTTTTACAATAAATAATAATTCAATAATAACAATAAAAAAAAGAGTATGAAATAAATCAGAAGTAATTAGTGAAACAAAATTTTACATACTTTTCATTTTAATGCAAAAATTTTTACAGACGTTAATAATTATTAATAAATCAGTATATTTAAATTAAAAAAAAAAAAATTAATAAAAAATATATGTATATGAAATCGGATTCGAACCGATGTGTGTACGGTTACGGATCCGACAAGTTCTCACTTACCACATAACTACTTGAGACGTGAAACAAAATTAATATTTAAACTAATATAAAATTCTGACACGGACACCACAAAAAAATATGATACATTGTGCTGTCCACCACAATGCAATTGTGTAAAGAATGGAAGATCGTATTTCACTTTCAAATGAAATAAGTTTAAATGAAGTGCAGCAAAAAATGTATATATATGTAATTTAATAGGCGGACAAGGAAGTTATGTAGAGTCCACATCAGACTTTTTAATTTTTCTAAATTGTCCAAGAAAAGTTGAACTTTAGCATTATGAAAGTACTTATTAATTTACCTAAAATTTTAAACTTTTAATTCGATCGGGTTTAGCGATGAGGAAATATAAAAACACTATTTTTAAACAGCTGAAACTTTTCAGAAATATTTTAGTCCAACTGGCCTGATTTTCGACCCCATTAGGCAATGAGGCATCAATCTATATCCATATTTTTTTTTAGTAAACTATATAATCGTGTATATACAAGGCGTATGAATAACATCATACAAAATCGGACCGACTTATTGAATTAAGAGCGGAACTCAAAGTTAAAATATCAGTTTTTTAACCTTGATTTTCAAGATTGAAAATTTAGCTACATCTAAAATTAATGTACGGGATTTTTTTTTAAAGAACCCCCATGCGGCAAGACTTAGTATTTTAAAAATTATTTAATTTCTTATAACTTCTGTTACTTTATCTGTTTTTTAAACTGTAGAAGTAACTAAAAATGTTATATGAAGTAGTAAAATAAAGACAAAGTGTATGATATTAAGTCGAAAGGAGGAAATGATTGGGATTAAGATAGGAAATGAAGTTTTAGAGCAAGTGAAGAAATTTTCGCACTTAGGTAGTTTATAACTGATGGCCTGATCTGCACAATAAAAATTAAAACAAGAATAACAAAATGTAACCAGGCATTTAATAAGAAGGGGGAAAAAATTAATGAAATCTTTTATTTGGATTGTGATACTCTATGGAGCTGAAACATGGACGATGAGAAAGGCAGAGTGATAAATGTCAGATGCTAAGTCGATATAACAGATGAAGAAGAATTAAGAAAATATGAGTACAGGAAAATGCTAAATGTAATTGAAAATAGGGAAAGGAACTGGCTAGGATATTGTATGAGAAGAAGGTGTTTTTTAGTGAATACGATAGAAGGCTTAGTGAATAGAAGAAAAGGAAGTGATTTCAAATGATGGTTGGATTATGGGAAAGGGAAATATACTGAAATAAAGAGGTTATCAAAGCATAGAACAAGGTGAAGAGGAGAAGCCCTGATAGGACTTGCCCTAATGGCAAAACACGATGAATGAATTAGGTAGCTGTTGAGCAATGGATTCAAATGGGACCCAAATATTTTTTTAAATTTTGATTATTTTATTTAGCAATATATTCTAAATACAAAAAAAAGAAATATGGTCATGAAATAATAAAAAAAAGGTTATACAGTCAAAGGGGTAAGCTGGGGTCCAGAATTTTGATTTTTTCTCAATTGTACTATTAATGCCGAATAATTTTTAATGCAAAAATATGAATTAATCAAGGTGGTCAAATAGGGCCCAATTTTTTTTTTTTATTGAGTATTTTTATGTTTTCGCAAATTTACATTAAATATTGCATAACTAATTCATTAATATATATTGTTTTAATATGTTATTTGAAGGGAAATAACAAAAATTTTACGTAACCTTTTTTTTACTTCATTGTACGAAATAAAGGAAGTATTGTGGTCGCGAAAAATTTATGTTATCAGATTTCAACGAAAATATTCATCCCTGAATCCATTTTGACTAGTTTCGATGTGACGTCTGCACGTACGTACGTGTTTCTCTCATAACTCAAAAACGATTAGCCTTAGGATGTTGAAATTTTGGATTTAGGACTGTTTTAACGACTGATTGTCAATTTCCCCTTTTAATTACAATCGGCTTGACGAAAAGTGTCCATAAAAGCCAAAAATTAAAAAAAATTGGACTTTGGACTTTTTCGTAACTGCAATAATAAGCCCTCATTGTGAGCTTTTCAACGATAGATGATAATTGCTACTTATTTTCATTGGTTCCAGAGTTATAGCCAAATGAAATTTTAATTAATTAAATATATTTGAATCTTACAAGGGGAAGGCACATCGGTTCGAATCAGACTTAATTTTTTTTTTTTTTTTTTAACTTTATCTTTTTTAATTAATTTTTTTTTAAATTTAAATATATTGATTTATTAATAATAATTATTAACCCGTGATTGTAAAAAAAAAAAATAATAATAAAAAAAAATAACGATATAACATGCAAAAAAATCAGAAGTTATTAGTGGAATAAAATTTTATGTACTTTTAAAAATGTTGAAATGTAATTTAATATGCATTACAGTGTGTATAAGTAATAGATTTGGTGAAACATCTGATTTTATTTAATATTAATTGAAAATTATAATTTAGAATCGTATTATTTTTGGATTTTTGCAGTTTAATTTTTATTTAATTTTATTTACATTAAAGTCAACTACAGAGTGATTGAAAAATAGGCCCAAAATGGGCCTTTGAGGATCAAAAAGGCCCAAAATTAAAAAAAATTGGATTTTGGACTTTTTCTTAACTGCAAAAATAACCCTTAATTGTGAGCTTTTCGACGATGGATGATAATTGCTACTTATTTTCTTTAATTGATTCCAGAGTTATAACCAAATAAAATTTTAATTAATGAAATATTTGGATCTCACGAGGTGAAAGCATATCGGTTCGAATCAGACTTCATGTCCTTTTTTTTAACTTTTTTTTTCATTTAAATATATTGATTTATTAGTAATTATTAACCCGTGATTGTAATTTTTTTACAATAACTAATAATTCAATAACAGTAAAAAAAAAATATTTAAAAAAAAATCAGTAGTAATTAGTGAAATAAAATTTTATATACTTTTAAATAAGTGTATATGTAATTTAATAGGAATTGTTACATATGTGTATATGTAATAGATTTGGTAAACGTCTGGTTATTTAATATTAATTGAAAATTATAATTTAGAATCGTATTATTTTTGGATTTTCTAGTTTAATTTCTGTTTAATTTTATTTAATTATTCTGTAATTTCTGTTTAATTTTATCTACATTAAAGTTAAATACAGAGTAATTTAAAAATAGGCCCCCACAAGAACAACATATTCACTGAGAGATACATGCCCGATCTTTAATAAATTGCAAAAAATTCTTATCTTCTAATTCATTACTCCTCTGATATTGTCCTACAATATTCTCCCTTAGTTGAAATTTATTATCATTTCGTTTATTTGTTTTTTATTGCCAATAATTTATTCGCTCTTTAGTTTGATATAATTCTTCTGATCTTAATTTGTGTACACGTTTTCTAGTTTTTAAATTTTCTCTATTTTTATTTTCATCATTCTCTATTAATCTTTTTATTCTTTCCTTGATCTTAACATTTTCTTCCACTTTATATTTATTATCTTCTCTTAATATTTTTCTTTTTCTTTGTTTGCAACATAATCTTACTTTTTCCTTTAAATATATTGATTTATTTATAATTATTAACCTCTGATTGTAAAAAATGTTTACAATAAATTATTATTCAATAATAAAAATAAAAAAAATATGAGGAGTTATTAAAGAAATAAAATTTTATTTACTTTTAAAAATGTGTATATGTAATTTAATAAGCGTACAAGGAAGTTATGTGGTGTCCACATTAGATTTTTAGTTTAAAGTTTGGGTTTTTTTTTTATATTCTTCGAGATTTATTTGTATCAATTATCAATTTTATATAATTAGTCAAGTAACCGATTTGAAAGGATTACATAACTTTCCCGGATTTTTAAAATTAAGTGTATTTTTTACAGAATGTAAATTAAAAAAAAATAAAGCTAAATTTATTATAATTTTGAATACTGAGTCTTTTATATGGTTTTGAATATGTTAATAGTAATTCAGGGGCTTCGTTATCCAATATAAAGCTTTTTAATTCTGAACAGTATTCAATCGTACTGTACACAAATCAATTAATATTATAAACGAAATTTGTATTAAATTTCTGATTCTGGATTAATTAATTAATTTTGTTTTAAACTAAACTGTTGTTGCCATATTTGAAGTTAAAACGTTTGTGGTGATACAATATACAAAACACTGTATTGTTCATAGCATTGTTTTGAATCATTATAAAGTCGACTCCTACAACTTATAAAGACTGAATATATTTCGTAAATACGTTTTATTATTTTAATAATACTTGTATAAAAATTTATTTAATATAAATCGATGATTAGATTTGAGGTATATTGTTGTTTTAAAGAAATATCAAAATTTTTGAATTTTTTTTGTTTTTATTCTTTAAAAAATGTTGAACAATTATTAATTGTACTTACATTTGCGAAAAAACAAATTAGACAAAAATTAGAGAATTTGAATACTAGATCGTGGATACCGGTGTTGTTTGGTGGTTGGGTTTCAATTAACCACACATCTCAGGAATGGTCGAACTGAGAATGTACAAGACTACACTTCATTTACACTCATACATATCATCCTCTGAAGTATTATCTGAAAGGTAATTACCGGAGGCTAAACAGGAAAAAGAAAGAAAGAAAAAAATTAGAACGTATTTAAATATGAAAACAATTTCGTAGAAAATATTTTATTGAATTCTTAACTGGTGGCTTTCTTTTTAGTAAAAAATGTGAATTGGACACTATATGACCTCTTGTGCGCCTATTATATTACATATACATATTTTTTAATCAATATATTTAAATTAAAAAAAGGAAATGAAGTAGGATTCGATCCGATATGCTTTCACCTCGTGAGATCCAAATATTTCATTAATTAAAATTTTATTTGGCTATAACTCTGGAACCAATGAAAATAAATACGACTTATAATATACCGTTAAAAAGCTCTCAATGCTGGTTTATTACTGCAGTAAAGAAAAAGTCCAAAATCAAAATGTTTAGTAATTTGGGCTTTTTTTGGACACTTTTAGTTCAGCCGATTACAATCAAAATGGGAGTTGCACAACTAGATGTTACAACAGTCCTAAATCTAAAATTTCAACATCCTAAGGCTAATCGTTTTTTAGTTATACATTAAGAGTTTTTGAGTTAATTTATGTGTCTATGCGCTAGCATAGCACTGGCGTACACAGCTGCTGTTATCACTGCTATGTTACGACATCACAACACTGCTAGTACCGCCACACCCGCGCGAATGAAATACGGTATGCGCCCACGCATTAGTTAGAATCACTGAATTAAATAAACAAAAAAGTATTATAGAAAACGATAAATATTTTAAATTAAGTTGTGTGTTTAAGCCGAGAAAAAATTAATCATCAGAAAAAATCCGTGTGACGGAAAAGTCCTACAACTGTGGTGTCCTTTTTTTAAATAATTGTAAACATTTATTTATAACTATATATATGAAGTATAAACTTTCAAAATATTTTTGAAAAAATATTTAAACCGAAGGGATATAGAGCAGAAGAACAAAAAATAAAATATATTTTATTTTTAATAGTGGTTTGAAAAAAACCGGTACCGCATTTTTCATATGATCACCATACTTTCTCCTTTAATACAATATCTATTCTAGCTGTATTCGCAAGAAAAGTAAAAATGACGTTGTAAAATAAGACATATAGTCCGTTTATAAATTAACATATACCTAATAATAAAGTTATCTGAAAGACCTTTTTTTACCTTGTTAGCCTCCGGGAATTACCGTTCAGGTATTACTTCAAAGGCTGAATAAGGATGATATGTATGAGTGTAAATGAAGTGTAGTCTTGTACGTCTCAGTTCGACTACTCCTGAGATGAGTGATTAATTAAAACCCAACCACCAAAGAACACCGGTATCCAAGATCTAGTTTTAAAATCCGTATAAAAGTAACTGCCTTTACTAGGACTTGAACACTGGAATTCTCGACTTCCAAATCAGCTGATTTGGGAAGATGGGTTCATCAGTAGACCAACCCGGTGGATTATCTGATAGACCTAAAGTTATCTTTATAGTTTAATAGCATTAGGGGTAAAAAGTATCATTAAATTCGGTTCAGAATTTTTTTTTTAAATTTAAATGAAAATATATATCTACATATATATATATATATATATATATATATATATATATATATATATATATATATATATATATATATATATATATTTATATTAAATAATCTTTTTATTGGATTACATTTATATTAATAATAATCATACGATTTTAATAAATGAAGTTCAAAATAAATTTCAGTCAACTTTTTACTTTTTTTTTTTTTACAGAATTATAATCAGATTAGTAGTTTGAAAAATTATTTTGTAAATTACGGTCATTTTATTATTATTATTCTTAAATATGATTTATTTATTGTACATTGTGGTCTTTATAAATACAGTTTCTACTTTCATCATTTCATCCCGTAATAATTTAATAAGTAATCTGTTTTTAATTATAATTTGTACTTAATAAATCCTAGTTTGCAGAAAAATCCTATTTTTTTAGTGTTAAGTTAAATTAGCATAATTAAACAATAATTTCAATTGATTTTATTTTTATATTGTAATTGTCTAACTGAGTGAGATCATCCGAATTCAGTATTGTTTATTCAACACCAATTACTAATTATATAATTTATTGAGTGAACTGTTATTATTTTGATTAAAATCTGCATTAACTCAATTAGCACCAAAACTCCTCCCAGCAATCATTAATCATTTTGATGCACCACGTGATTCCTTTCGATTCAATCCCAAATTATTTAGTTTCAAAATAATTAGTTTATAACATATCTTCACTTATTAACATCAAAAATAATACTGTTATATTATTTATTCATTGATTCATCTAACAATATTTTACTTTCTATTTTTACATGCAACTTAAGGATACCCAGGTTTTGAAATAAAATTATTTTCCCCACTTTTTATTAAATTTTCTGATTTATTCTTCAGGTTTTTCTTTTTTAATTTGAAATATAATTTATCGATGTTACATTGTTATTGACTACAAAAAAAAAAAGATTAAAGTAACGCTACTGTTTTCAACACTTGTAACTTACAAAATTAAGAATTTTATATTAAATATCAAAAGAATTTCATAAAAAATTCTAAAAAGAAATAAGAATTAAGAATTTCATTATTGAATATTTTTAGTTTGAATTGAGCTAGAAAGATACTTTTTTACAGACGGGGAGTAATTTTTTCCATTTTTAGAGTAGCATAATGCCGTCGTTACTATTACTGAAGTTTGTTGGTTATGTTGACATCTACAAAATGAGATAGTTTCCCAATATGTCTACTATTTTTGATATTTCCATACATTTACTTTTCAGGATATACGGAACATTTTCTCCAGGTCTGTTATAGATAATTAAATGAAAATTCTCAGGATACAACAATCAGGTTAGAATACAACCAAACAGAAGATAATTTGAAAAAGACTTATTTTTGTCTTCAGTCATTTGACTGGTTTGATGTAGCTCTCCAAGATTTCCTATCTAGTGCTAGTCGTTTCATTTCGATACACCCCCTACATCCTACATCCCTAGAAATTTGTTTTGCATATTCCAAACGTTGCCTGCCTACACAATTTTTCCCTTCTACCTGACCCTCTAATATTAAAGCTAGTATTCCAGGATGCCTTAATATGTGGCCTGTAAGTTTGTCTCTTCATTTAACTATATTCTTGAAAATGCTTCTTTATTCTTTATTCTTAAAATGCTGCAATACCTCATCATTTGTCATTTTATCCACGCATCTGATTTTTAACATTCTCCTATAGCACCGCTTATCAAAAGCTTCTAATCTTTTTTTCTCAGGTACTTCAATCTTCCAAATTTCACTTCCATATAAAGCCATAATTCAAACATATACTTTCAAAGATGTTTTCCTGACGTTTAAATTAATTTTTGATGTAAGCAAATTATATTTGTGAATGAAGGCTCGTTTCGACTGTCCTATTTGGCATTTTATATCGCTCCTGATTCGTCCATCTTTAGTAATTCTACTTCCCAAGCAACAAAATGCTTCTACCTCCGTAATCTTTTCTGTTCCTATTTTAATATTCAGTGGTTGAGCTATAGTATTTCTACTAAATTTCATAACTTTCGTTTTGTTTATTTTCATGTGGTAGTTCTTGTGTAGGACTTCATCCGTGCCGTTCATTGTTTCTTCTAAATCTTTTTTACTCTCAGCTAGAATTACTATATCATCAGCAAATCGTTGTATTTTTATCTTTTCACCTTGTGCTGTTACTCCGGTTCTAAATTGTTCTTTAACTTCATTAACTGCTAGTTTTATGTAAAGATTATAAAAAGGATAGGGATCATCTTTGTCGGACTCCCTCTTTTATTACGGCTTCTTTCTTATATTCTTCAATTATTACTGTTGCTCTCTGGTTCCTGTAAATGTTAGGAACATTTATCTTTGTATTTGAACCCTATTTTTTTAAAAAATTGATAAAGCCAAAAGATATTTTGATAAAGTCAGATTGAATGATTTTGTAGTCCATTAAATGGTGAAAATTCCGAGTATCGGAACAAATTTTTTTTGAAAATATCTATGTCCACTGATATTTTTAAAAATATCCATATTCATTTGTGTGTAATGACCACTTTCAGTTAATTTAACTAATATTTTCATGAATGAATTAGAGGACAATAATCTTCACCATATATTTAATAAAATTTTAATATATAAAAGATATGTGGATGGCATATTGATCATATATGATTAAAAATTTAAAGATGAAGAAGATAACATAATCGAAGAATTGAACTCCTAAATAATGACATTAAATTTACATTAGGTCGAGAAAATAACAAAGGCATAAATATTCCTCAATGCTCCGATTCCAAGATCTCAAGACTGTAAATATTTGGGTTTTCATCTTTACTGACAATTTACTTAGACGAAACATATCATTTCTAAGCGGAAACAGTTGGATCTCAAGTTTAAACACATGTACTGTCTGATAGGATATAGATCTCGGCTTTCAGCAAAAAGTAAATTATTGATTTATAAATCCATTTTGAAGCCTGTTTTGACTTACGGGCCTGAATTGTGCTGTACAGCGTGCAACTCCAGTATTGACATAGTTGAACACTACCAAACAAAAACACTGCGGAAAATGGTCAACGTACTCTGGTTTGTAAGTAATAGCCTTATATATAATCTTAAGTTGCGAACCGTTCGGCAGGAAATCTCTCTAGTCAGCCTACGTTATCAAAATCGTTTGGATCAACACCCTGATTATTTAGCGGTCATTTATTAGATAACACGATCAGTGATTTTTCAAGTTTGCTGAGGAACAATATTCTGGTTTGCCTAAAAATGGTGATTTCTTACGTAATTTGAGCTGAGAAATAGGATAAAATAGTTCCCAAAATTCTAAATCCAGTAGCTTTTATGATATCAGACGTAAAATACAACAAAATTCGTGCCGAAAAACAAGTTTTTTTTAGGTTTGAGATACAATAGATTTGTTAAATGACTAATAAATGCGGAAGATTTAATAACAAAATCTGTAGAGAATTTAATAATTGTGAGAAAATTAATCTAAATATATTCAATAAAAATAAAATAAAAGAGGTTTTAGTGTTCCGTTCCACGTCGAGCCGTCCGGTGCTGCGATCTAGTGGGTGTTAGCGCTCACCGGTGAGTTAAGTCGTATGACTATTCTACATCAGAATCCCGCGCAGTGTGGTTGTGTTTTCATTTCAATCAAAGAGGACTCGTAGTTTCCTGATAATGTTCAAGTTAAATTATGACTAAAGTGTCATACATTCTTAAGTTTAATGAAACTATTGTAATTCAGTCAAAATATAAAGGGTGACAAGAAATAAAATATAACGATTCAAGAAGAACATAGCGTTGCTTCATTTCATCATCTACCATCTTATCAAAAATACAGTTCACACTAGCTTTAAATTCTACCATTTTTTTTATTTTAATTTGAGCTGTGCAGTCAGAAATATTACCCAACTTTTCTTTCGTCAGTATCGACGATCTACTGGGCTCAGGGGCGAATTTTACATATACAGTTTCTTGGAACTTATTTGCAGTTTTGCACGCTATTGCGATGTGGAACATCGATGTCTGGAAATTCTTTATGAAACTTTCTTTAACGTTTTGTGTGCTCCTCATTTTAACGAAATATTCGTTAAACGTTTTTAACCTGTCATAAAGTTTTACTCGTAAAAAATTTTTTTTGCAGAAACAGAAATTTTGTGGTGCTTAAATTTCAAAGCTTTCCATTAAAAGGGTTTTCTGAAAGATTAAAAAAAAAATTATCTCTGAGAAGCTGAAATTTATATAAGAAACTATGAAAGCATTATTATTTGTTATAAAGAAGTGTACATCAATGTATATTACTTTACTTATTACAACTTTTAGACATTTTTATGGCAGTAATGCATGTAAATCGTTAACAAACACGAGAAAAACTACTTAAATTTTATTTCTTTGAGTGTAATGGTATTCATTGTACCGCTAACCATTGTGGTGAACAGAGTGGTGATGGTAACATTTATAGGGGGATGTGGTTCACCCACATCAGTCACTTTACACAGAACTTAACATCAGTCCCAACTTCACTTTCCCAAATATGATACATTTATTATTACTTAGAATGAAAAAAAATATTTTTTAATAAATAAATAATGTAAAAAATAACAAATTTCTTAGTTAGAATATAAAATTATACTTAAATTTTAGAAATTATGTCTATCTGTAAGTTATTTGCACCCAATTATATAAATATTCAAGTCGTCTTTCTTTTAACAAAGTTTATTTTATACTTATTATTGTGTTTATTTTTTTATTCTTAAAACCTACCAAAAAATCATCATATCTTATCCTTTATTAACATTACCGGGTGTTTCAAAAAGGACTTCACGATTTTAAAAGCATGTAAAAATTTATTTGGATAACTTACAGATGAGGTCTCAATACATCCCAAAACATATCCAGTTTTGACTCACGGATAGTTCTGTTGTTAAAAATATATACATTTAATGGTGGGAAACGTGCTCGTCGTGTGCTTTGGTTTCACTATTTACTCAATTGTCTTTTACTCAGTGTAATTTTACGTAAAATACTGTTACCAACCGACCCAAACAAAAATACTTTATGTTCAAAACACACCCTAACTCATATTTTTCGTAAACTTAAAGGGTACGGTAACTCTCTGGCCCCATGAAAATATCAGGTGAATGGTATTTTCGTACTCCTCATACCTCAAACCTAAAGAAAATGATATTTCACCCCCCCCCCCCCTTAACTTCATGCGATCTAAAGTAATACCGCATTTTACTTCGAAAAAGTCGATATAAAATTTTGTAGTATCAAATATATATATATATATATTATCAGAATTAGAAATAGATTCAATTCAAAATTAAACTCCCTAATTGTCTTCAGTATATAGAAATATTTTAGCCGAAGTTTTTAATATTCAGGCAGTTCTGAAATTATGAAAATACTTCAGAAATTCCCCATGAAGTTTTTTCGGTTGTGTTTTTTTGAAGATCTAGTGCATGAAACGTCAAGATCAGCAAAAATTCATGCATAAAAAATTTTGATTGATCACCATAGTTTCCTTTACTGCTGTAACTGCTAGAGCATCTACGAGGTAGCTATTTTCGAAAACTTAAAAAAGAGTCAAAATTCACAACTTTTTTCTGGTTTATTATACAATTTTTTTATTTTTAAGGCCGCAAAGGGGATCACTTTAGTCAGAATAATTATTCAAGTCTTTTTTGCCGATCTTTTGGCCTTTAAGTTCTTAGCTTTTACTTTCTCCTAATATTTAGTCATTCTTAATGATCTTGCTTTACGATCCTCTTCTGAATAAACCCTTTTTGTATAATTAAAAGTTCTTACTTTAAAGTCGGTATTCGGCCCTTTAATAAAAAATTTTAATTTTTCGGATTTACTAAGTAAATCTTCGTAAGTCAAATTTAATTCTTGCATGTCTTCTTTAATTTCTTTGATCCATAATGGCGGATTTTTTAAAGACGAAAATCGATCGATAATTCTCTTAGTAATCCTATCTTGCGGTAATCTTAACGAGTATGCACAGAAAGAAATTCGCTTCTTTTTCATAGTATCGATTAAGGATTCCAAGTTTTCGTACAGAAATTTATTAGGCAATAATCTGTACTGATTTTCGTGTTTATATTTTTTGTTTATGCAGGTTCTAAAAATCCTGCGTTCAACTTTAAGCAAAGGTTCAGTCCTATTTTTCTGACTTAATCTAAATAAAGTCTCGCTCGCGTAAGTAATTACTGGTTTAACCGCAGTTTTGTAATGTCTAATTTTAGTGTTAATCGAGAGCGATTTTTCTTGTAAGTATTTTTGGTTACTTGTAGCACTTTAAATAATTTATTAAGTCTTTCGGTCCAATTTTGTTTTTGGTTACAGTTACAAGTAATGATCTCTCCAAGATATTTAAACTTTTCTACAAGTTCTACTTTGTGTCCATTAGTATTCACAGAATTAATAACTAATTTATACCTATAATATACCTAATTAATAACTACTATACACTTATTACACACTTATTAATAAAAAATCAGCTGTTTTTTTTTTCTTTAGCCAAATAGTTTTTATAACAGATACATTTTGTTATTCTATGTACCAAGTAATTGAAGTATTGTGATAGCGAAAAATTTAGATTTTTAAATTTCAACAGAAACATCCATTTTCACCATCCCTGAATCCATTTTGACTAGTTTCGGCGTGACATTTGAACATACGGTGCACATGTATCTCACATAACTCAAAAACGTATGCAATTAGGATGTTGAAATTTTGGATTTAGAACTGTCAACTGTTAACATCTAGTTGTGGATCTTCTCTTTTGATTGCAATCCACTGAATCAAAAGTGACCAAAAAATTTTAATTAATAAAATATTTGGATCTTACAAGTAGAAGGTACATCAGTTCGAATCTGACTTCATCTCCTTTTTGGTAGATTTCATAAGAAAGCTACCTATTGTAACGGGTATCATGATTCGACTTCCAGAAAATTTCGATATATATATATTAGCGTTACACATTCCCTAGAACTCAAAACCATTATCAGTTTAAAAGTTTATATATACATTTATATATATTTCACTTTCTTGAGGACACGGTAACGCCGTAATTTTGCGCCAATCATTTTCAAATTGACCCATAAAATATAACGATCCAAAATCTCGGTCGAGTTCGTTAATAGGAAAAATCAGACTATGGGGAGTATATAAGGAAACTTTTTTAAAAAAAAAAAATAAAATTATGCTATAACGTTTTTAGTTAGTAAAATATCGAATTTGTTTAAACTTCCTAATATTTTTTGGATAAGGGAAGAAACGTATCTCAGTAAGGTTTTTTGATATCACCAACCATTGGCCCAGGGAGTAGAAAAAATTGGGTTTCGTAGACAAAAAACATACCTCTTGAATAAGCTCATAATCGAATCGGTTTAAAGTGGTCATTAGTCCTCTAAACATTACCATATGACCAACCCTTACGGCAAGGAATGACCAAAATATTACTGGAATTTTAAGAAGATGGGGCTTGTTGTATGCTGAATATGTGAAACTTTTTTTCACATGCAACCATTTTGAAGTTTTTCATAACTTTAAGGTGGAAATCTTTTTTGTCCCCTACCGGTGAAATCTACCTCCGTCTTCCGACGTGCCAAAAGAATTTTTTTTAAACTTTTTTCTTAATTTAAATATATTGATTTATTAATAATTATTAACCTGTGATTGTAAAAAATAATTATGGTGAATAATAATTCAAAAAAAAAAAAAAAAAAATTGAAAAGAAAAGTTATCATAATACTAGATCGTGGATACCGGTGTTCTTTGGTGGTTGGGTTTCAATTAACCACACATCTCAGGAATGGTCGAACTGAGAATGTACAAGACTAACACTTCATTTACACTTATACATATCATCCTCATTCATCCTCTGAAGAATTATCTAAACGGTAGTTACCGGAGGCTATACAGGAAAAAGAAGAAAAGAAGAAGAAGTTATTAATGAAATAAAATTACTTTTAGAAATGTGTATATGTAAATCAATAGGCGTACAAGGAAGACGTGTGGTGTCTACATCAGGTTTTTAAAAATATTGTTTTGATTCTGATTTTAACAGAAATTCAATTTCAATTGTATTAATATTGAAGATTATACAATAGAATATAAAATTAAGGAAAACACATTCTTATGTAAAGATCTCAAGTTGTTTAATTAAATAATTAAATTAGCACACATTGGAATGTGTAACATGCATGTATAAAGTAATTTAATACTCGTTAGTAACTAATTAAGATAAATAAACCATCATACAAACAATTCGCGTTTGATCATTCGAATCCAGGAAATGTAAATATTACATATGTAGCTAAATATTAAGCCCGTATGTATTAAGCATTCGTTTTAAGTCATTACCGCATACGACTGAAGCTTGAAAGCTACAATATAATAATGTAACCGTTATATCGGTTTGTTCGCTTTTATAAGATTGATTCAATTATGTTACATCTTAACTGTGTATATCAACATCGTTATGCATTGTGTTTTGTTTTATATTTACTTTTATCCGTCTGTTATGTTATGTCTATTAAGAATTCCTTTTGCTTAACCCATTATCAATGTAATATTATCATTTAATATTGCTTCTAACTACGCTTTAATTTAATTTAAACTTAATGATTGTTATCCTCTGGAATTAATATTGTTAAGTTATTGAAGTATAAATTACTGTATTTGGTGATTAAAAAATAATAGAATTTCCTTTTATGTGCTAAGGAGAAAACACGTCATTAAATCTTTCTTTAACAAAACAAAATCCTAATTAATCAAAAAAAATTTTTTTTAATAATTCCAATTTATGTTTATTTATGAAGAGTTAAGGTCATATTTTTTTTTTTTTTAATTTTTAATGTACGATTAAAAACAAGGAGGCATATCCGCAATTTTTATTACATTCTTTTAATGTGATATAAATTTATCTTGCTTCTGAATTTATATCCTCAATTTACTCTAATTAATTTTAAAATATTCTAAAAAAAAAATGTTCCTTTTCCTTTTACTACCTTGTAGGAAGTAAAGGAAGTATTGTGATCGCGAAAATATTCGCATTTCAGATTTCAACGGAAATATCCATTTTGACCATACTTTTTTTTTTTGTTAAAGAGGTAGGGTATCCCATTTACGAACGTCTAAGCAGTGTCGGGCTCGCTAACAGGGATGGCAAGATATTATCAATATGCGTATGTAAACCTGCGCACTACCGACTAAACCATCACCCTTCCTGGAACCGTTAGCGAAGTATTCCTTTTGGAAGGGAGTTACACGCCCACTCATACACTTATACGTCATAGTGCAATCGCATCATAATAGGAATATCAACAAAAAACATATCAGTCACAGCAAATTAACAACAAACATTATACATCAAGATACAGAAAACAGATTATGAAACTACATACAAAAAAAAGTCACACAAAACAAAGAAAAACTCAAAAAAACAAGTTTCACAACAATATAAATATCATATAAAATAAATCATCAAAACCAATACAGCAAGAACATAAAAATACACCTGAAATGAGACTTTCACACACTATCAACGCAGCAACGCAACACTATAAATGCATACATCGAACAGCAGTAAAAATCTGCAGCAGCCAAAATAGCTAATCCAAACGGAATGCAGTAAGTACAAAATACCACATACTACAATAAGGCCCCAAGAAACAGGAAATAAGCCCGAAATCAGATTGACATCATAAAGACATAATATGCATCAAAAGAAAAATACTCAAAATGTATACGTAAAAAAAAAAAAAAAAAAAAAAAAAACAGAATTATAAATAATATATCAGTACAGCAAACTTAAATCATAAATTTTAATCATACCTGAATCCATTTTGAGTAGTTCCGGCATGACGTCTCTGCGCATGTATCTCGCATAACTCAAAAACGATTAGTCGTAAGATGTTGAAATTTTGGATTTAGGATTGTTATAACATCTAATTGTGCACATTTTCTTTTGATTGCTATTAACTGGACCAAAAGTGTCCAAAAAAAGCCAAAATTCCTATTTTTTGGGGATTTTGAACTTTTTCTTAAATGCAGTAATAAGCTCTCATTGAGAGGTTTTCAATGATATAAGTAGTATTTATTTTCATTGGTTACCGAGTTATAGCCAAATGAAGTTCAAATTAATGAAATATTTGGATCGTACAAGGGGAAGGCAGATCGGTTCGAATCCGACCTCATTTCCGAATTTTATTTTTAATTTAAATATATTGATTTATTAACAGTAATTAACCTCTGATTGTAAAAAAAGTTTTACAATAAATAATATTTCAATTATTACAATAAAAAAAATGAGAAGTTATTAGTGAAATAAAATGTTATGTACTTTTACTTTTAAATAAATGTGCATATGTAATTTAATAGGCGTACAAGGAAGACATATGGTATCCATATCAGATAATTTTTACATTATTTTAAGGAAATAATATAAAAAAATAGAACAATAAATTCGTTAAATAGTAGATTATAATCATAATCCTAAAAAAACAAAAAAAAACAAATAAATTGTATGCTAAAGATAAAATCTGTTTAGGGTATTAAATAACCTGAATATAAAATCTACATTAAAAAATATGTTTAAAATACGCAGGATGTGTAGTAAAAAATTATCTTTAAATTTCAATTTCACTTTTAAGAAACTTCCTTAAGAATAACAGAATAAGGCTTTCAGGTGTGCAATCCAAGACGTTGTAAAATTGTAGGTGTAGTGAAAAATCTCCCTTTTTCTATTGCTTTATATTTTTCAATCTATTCCGTTTCCTAGTGAAAAGGGAACTGTTTGCTAGAGGGGGTTGTTATATATCCTGCCCGTTAACACCACAGGGTTGGTAGGTGCTCAACCACCTACTGTCATTTTATCTTTATTATTATTGTTATTATTATTATTTTTTTTTTTATTTATCCTCTTACTTTGCCTACATTTTAACAAGATTACATTTTATTTGTCTTTAACTTTATTATTACGCATTAAAATAACTTTCTAAAGAAATGTACTCGTATCCTATTTATTTTCCTAATAATTTTATTATATTTTTTTTTAAGAAATATTGTGTAGGATTTGAACGGTAAGAAGGAAATTTTTGTTTCGTAGTGTGAAATAATATAATAGTTAATAGTGTGTCCTATATGTTTTGCCATCTTTGTGGCAAATTCATGATTCTGAACTCATAGAACTTCTGGTCTTTATCAGAAAAACTAAACAAAGTCCGTTTTCAGATCATCATCATTAGTGAAAATTTTACCATTCAAAGAATTTTGCAAACATCAAAATAAAAGATAATCTGTTGGTAAAAAATTAGGGCTATACGGGGGATGAGACACTTCTCAATCAACCTTCAATAATTTTCTCCCAGTTTTCAAAGATGTATGAGATCTTGCAATGTCTTGATGGAACACGATTCCTTTGGGATTTGGTAATTCTTACCGTCTCTTTTCCGTTTGTTGCCTCCAGTTTCATTAGTTGTTGATAATAAATATATGAATTGATTGTTTAGTTCCTTGGAAGCAGCAGAAACAGCTTAGTAATCCCATAGAATTAACAGCGTAATGTTTTCTTGATGTTTCCTTCATTAATTCAGTTTTCAATCTAGTTTATGTTGGTTCATCTTGAACGGACCATGATAAGTACAGTTGGCTATTGTAGACGATCCAGTTTCCATTACCAATGATGATTCGTTTAGAATCAAAGGATCGACATCATTGCGTTTTAAATGCTTTTCTCGTATATTCGTTTTGTTAAATGAATCTTTGAATTGAAGCGAAACCCAAATATCCATCTACATAACAAGATGTGATTTGATTGATGTGATTTTAAACTGTTGTATGTGGTAAACAATATCTCAGCACATACTTAACCTCCCTGCAATTTTTCATAATGTTTTATGACAATCCTATTCAATTGTGCGTTTGACTTAGTTTTCATCAACCTCTTAAGGTCGACCAGAATGTTCGATATCTTTGAGTGAATAATGTTAGAACGGATTTTTTTTAAACAAAATATTGCACGTGCATTCTAACAGGCAATTAGAACTAAATAATTATTAAACTACGTTTACGTTAATTAACCGTCTTCAAACAGATTATTGTTTGCACCTGTCAAAACGTAGTAGATGTATAGAAATACATCGTTTCATATATTTAATTGAAATCTTACAAATATGTTTACAAACGAAGGATTTCTTTATTTAAAGGATTTCAATGTGTGCTAATGAATAAAATAATAATATTTGTGGTTGTTAATAAAAAAATTAAACAATCATTCTTGTAAGTGCATACAACGATATTGGTATACAAAATCTGCGATATGAGACTAATTCTTTCAAGAAAATCACCACTAACAGTTTTCGATGCATTAAAGTATTAAATTATTCTGATCTCGGGGCTAATTAAGATGCAGTAGATCATAAATCATAAAAAAAAACTGGATACAGTTGTCATGATGTCTCGATGAACCAGGAGAGGCTCCAATGGGTAAGGCGGTGGATTTAGCTGTATGCACTATGGTGGGTTATTCTACAGTCACATCACTCAGAGCTGACTGAGGCAGCGTCTGGTAAACAATTACCGGTTGCCCAGTCTGGTTAAAATAGAAAAAAAAAGATCATAAAAAGAGAATGGGTGTTGTTAGAATACAGGACAATATTCTTTTATTAAAAAAAAAGAAATTTCAAACGAAATAAAATGAGATTACTAAATTCAATAATTATAGATATTGATATTTAATGTAATTTTTTTTTTTTTTTTTACTGCTGAAAGATTAAAATATTAAAAATTATATACAATATCGACAATATATTTTCAAATATACATAATAATTAATAATAGTCACTAGAAAATATTTTTCTAATACCGATTTATATACAAATATTTCTACTCCTATTCATATATTAAAATTTCATTTACTGGAAAACCAAACTACCGATCTATTAGCAAAATATTGTACAGCAAATTTTCTAATAAGATAATTAGATTATATACATATTATATAATTAGATTATATACAGAGTGTTTCTAAAATGGTAGGCTGGCTATACTTTTCTGATCTTACGTGTAAAACTAAACAAAAAATATCCTTAGGAAAAGTGTCAATTTCTTCTTCGTTCTCCCCCTGTCCACCATTTTGTTATTTTTATATAAAAATTTATATCTCAAGTTCCGATAGAGGAATCTCATTAACAATCTGTAAGCGTCTTTAGCAAAAAATCAGGACTTAAATACCTTCCCAAATTACAAAATGGTGGCTATGTTTATTTTTCAATCCGTTATATCTCCATAAATATAAGCTTTATCAAAATGTATGTTATTGCTAAAATATTAGGAGTTCTTTTTAGAACAAAATGACATTTAACTTTTTAAAATCAGTTACTTGTTATCTATTATAAAAATGTCATTTTGTTCATAATAAAACGCTTAATATTTTAGCAAATTACATACACTTTGATAAAAACAATATTTATGGAGAAATAACGGATTAAAAAATAAACATGGCTCCATTTTGTAATTTTTAACGGTATTTAAGTTCTGATATTTTGCTAATTTTAAAACTTTATTACCAAGACACTTATCAAATATTAATGTGATTCGTCTATCCGAACTTGAAAAAAAAATATTATATAAAAATAACAAAATGGCGGAAAGTGGGGGAACGAAGGACAAATTGAAATTTTTCCTAAGGATTTTTTTTGTTTAAATTTACAGGTAGAATCCGAAAAAGTATAACCAGCAGTGTTAGAAACACTCCGTATTATTTTTTTTTTAAATGATTAACAAAACAACATGAAAAAACTTAATTTTTTAATTAAAAATATATATATTTTTTTATTCTTAAATATTAGTATCAGTAAATGTTTAATTTTTGTGAAACTAAACGAGTTTACACTACGCCATTTGTTTTCCATTCTAACAATAAAACTTTAGTAATTTCTTTTTCATTTTCGTCTTTATAAAAGCTAATATTGTTTGACTAGATACTATGAAGTAATTATCAAATTACTTCAAAAGAAAAAATTATCAAATAATACATGAGAAAACGAGAAGTGCAAAAAACCAGATAAATGATACATGACAATAAGATAGAATAAGAGAGAGTTATAGTTGTAGTGAGCTCGAAGGGGTTAATTCTAATGATTTTAATTTTACTGTTTTATATTCGAATCAATATAAAAATAGTACGTTCAGAACTACACAAATTACATTAATACATTTTGAATTTGCTTCATTGTAAAATCGTAATACACTGTTTTCGTCCTTAAAAAAAATTGTCTGATCCTGTTTAATACAGAAATTTAATTTCGTGAAAGCTGTACAATCATTGTCTCCCTTTGAATCGTTTAGAATCAAAGCGTTTGTATTTTGATCCATCGCCAGATAGATCTATCTGAACTCAATCTCACTGAAGTGCTATCAGTTTTGTCAAAAGCAGTGAACAATATGTATCCTTTGGTTAAAGTTAATGTAACTCTATTATGGAGTGAGCTGAAATACAGTTAAGCATTATATAAAGAATAAACTGGAATTAAAAGGAAAACTAGCAATTTTTTTTTCAACTTGAGTATTAATTTTTTTTTTTTTCATTTATATCATATAATTAAATACTTGTTTTTGAGAATTTAAATTTTAAAAAATCTTGAGTTATATTTTTTTTTTTAATATACAGTTGTTTTAAAAAATAGCTTAATCTAAATTTAAAAGGTACACAAAAAATATATTTAAATATTATGAATACATTTTCACCATTAACTTATATACTGTAAACCAAAAATGCATTACTTACTTCATTTCCCACGAAAAACAAGAAAGACAATTTGAATGGTTTCGATAAATTGCAAATCTTCTTTTGTAACACGTAAAACTGTGGCTTATTTTGATATGAGTTTACAAGGAGGCATCTATTCTTTTTACATATGAGATTCGTTAATCTATTTGTCCCCCAATAATTCTAGAAAATTACTCCTACTTTCATATTGGGAAGCGTTTGGCAATAATTCTTTATTTATAGTATATTCCTTCTACATTTTTAATAAACATCTTTAGTTACAGTTTTATCAGATTTTAATGAAAATCTAAAAACAATATTCTAGGTAAAATAATTTTTATTTACAAATAAATAAATAGGTTTGCCGTCAGATTTTATGCCGTCACATCAGATTTTATTTTCAATTTCTCGGTAAAAAAACAGATATCTTGATTTTTGGTGTGAGTAATTTTCATACGAGTATCAAAAAACCATTTCTAAATTTTTCAAAGTTCAACCTTTAAAAGCGTGAAGAAAAGTAAAAAGAATTGAAGATGATGCAAATTTTCACATTTTCCGAATATACTAAACGAGATATTCATCAGGCTGAAATATTCTTCATTAAAATATATAAAAACCACTTTCTGATTTATTTAAATTTCGATTTTTTTAAATTTTTGGTGGCTCATCCAATACGATCACTGTTAATGTATGTGCGACGCGACTGGCTGCATCGGCCTCCGGTTACTTAACTAAAAATCATAAAGCAAAAGTAATTAAAAAATCTTTGAAAAAATGAGGAACGAAGTACGGTCACCACCTAGTGGTATTTGTAGGTCACTCTAAGAACTGAGCAATACACATTTTTAACCAGTTAAAAATATTTAATAATAAACAATTATAACGAATTATTTTTAAGACTGTCCCGGTTCCACTAGTATGACGTAGGACCAGGAAAGTCATGACTGTTTTTAAATTTTAACTTTTTTTTTTTTTTGACTTCAGTCATTTGACTGGTTTGATGCAGCACTCCAAGATTCCCTATCTAGCACTAGTCGTTTCATTTCAGTATACCCTCTACATCCTACATGCCTAACAATTTGTTTTACATATTCCAAACGCGGCCTGCCTACACAATTTTTCCCTTCTACCTGTCCTTCCAATATCAAAGCGACTATTCCAGGATGCCTTAGTATGTGGGCTATAAGTCTGTCTCTTCTTTTAACTATATTTTTCCAAATGCTTCTTTCTTCATCTATTTGCCGCAATACCTCTTCATTTGTCACTTTATCCACCCATCTGATTTTTAACATTCTCCTATAGCACCGCATTTCAAAAGCTTCTAATCTTTTCTTCTCAGATACTCCGATCGTCCAAGTTTCACTTCCATATAAAGCGACACTCCAAACATATACTTTCAAAAATCTTTTCCTGACATTTAAATTAATTTTTGATGTAAACAAATTATATTTCTTACTGAAGGCTTGTGCTATTTGGCATTTTAATAGTTAAATTTTAACTATGATTTTTAAACTTTGCCTTTAATACATTAATTTTAACTCCTGATGATGGCTTCCAAGTAAGCCGAAAGATCTAGAGAACGTATCAACATACTGGTAAGGTGGATTATATGAATTGTTAATTTATTTTTTTAACATATCACCGGTACTATGCGTGAGAAATTATTGAATTATTATTTATCATAATTTTTTTTTATAATCATAAGTTAAATTATTAATAAATCAATAAATTTAAATTAAAAAAAAGGAAAAAAAAGAAGTTGAAGTCTGAAAAGATTCGAACCGATGTGCCTTCCCCTTGTAAGATCTAAATATTTCACTAATTAAAGTCTCATTTGGCTATAACTCTGGAACCAATTAAAATAAGTATAACTTATGATATATAGTTGAAAAGTTTCAAATAGGGCTTATTACTGCAGTTAAGTAAAAGTCCAAAATCCAATTTTTTTAGATTTTGGGCTTCTTTGAACAATTTTGGTTCAGTCGATTGCAACCAAAATGGGTGGTGCTCAACTAATTGTTACAACAGTTCAAAATCCAAAATTCGATGTTTTTGAGTTTTGCGAGATACATACGCACCTATAGACGTCACGCCGAAACTAGTCAAAATGAATGAGATGATGAAAATGGATATTTCGGTTCAAATCTGAAAACCAAAATTTTTCTTGATCGCAATATTTCCTTTACTTCCTACAAGGAATTAAAAAGAGTGAACGTCTGTTATGAATATAAAGGGACTTTTACTCAAGGAAACTGCAAAAGAAATATATAAAAATGCAAACCCGTATGAATTTTTTAAATGGATGGATGTTACAAAAATTATATGAAATTTCATTTATTGTAGTACACATGAATAATAATATATATTACACTTGAGAATATTAATATTTTAACTAAGCGTTCTCCTAAAAAGTAAGTAAAAAATATATTTTTTTAAATGTTTGATTAATTTTTTAAATCGGTTCAAAAGCAGATTTAAATTATTATTATTATTATTTTTTTTTTTACTGAATTTTTACGGGCATCGACTGCTAAGGTCATTAGCCCTCGTCACATTCTTTAAAAGAAATTATTATCTCCATCAGGATCGTCATATTTAAGGGTGTAAAGGGCCCTTACATTTTATTTAAAAACACAAACTTCACAATAAACATTAAAACATGAAAGATAAGGACAATCACAAACACTTACGGGGTGTAAAGGGCCCCTAATATTAAAATTTGAGATAGGTTCTCAAAAGACCATGAACTTAAAATTATAATTAATCTTATCAATACCATATCTTTTTTTCTTTCTTCTATATGTATATATAAAACTACCGCTTAGAGTATCTCTTACCACAGCTTTAAACTTCCACTTTATAGACTTTTAAGAAGTCCACTGGCGTGTAAAAATGCTACTATATTTTCTTCATTTCCATTATCCAGATCAGCACTAATATTATTTGTAAGACGGAACCTCTTTCTGAGGTCCTCATATATGTTACACTCTTCTGTTAGATGCTTGATTGTCAGTGTTTTATTACAAACACCGCACATTCGCCTCACTTCGCCGGTTAACAAATATAAATTTGTTAATCGCGTGTGACCGATTCTAAGTCTGGTCACCGCTACTTGTTCACGGCGAGTCAACTTAAAGTCGCTTTTCCATTTATAAGGAGAAGTTTTAACTGAGTTTAATTTTG
This sequence comes from Lycorma delicatula, assembly GCF_047948215.1. NCBI lineage: Eukaryota > Metazoa > Arthropoda > Insecta > Hemiptera > Fulgoridae > Lycorma > Lycorma delicatula. Next base: position 328,206 of record NC_134458.1, read on the forward strand.
TATTTAAACTCCTCCATTCAGCGTTCCACTTGTTTCTTACTATGTTTGTTAGACGGTTTTTAACATCTGCCACTCTTACAGGAAATGCATCCAAATCATCGCAGACTGTTGCCTTTCTGGCAGCTTCGTCTGCGATTTCATTACCTGTAATACCAGCATGCCCTGGAGTCCATACAAATACGCATCGCTGTCCTCGTTGTTTTAGTACGTATAAAATGGACAGGATGTTTGCAATTAGGACATCCTTAATGTTCTTGTTCCGAATTGCGACGAGTGCACTTAATGAATCGGAACATATTAGCACTCTCTCTTCGCAATAGTGTTCAGTGTAGCGAAGAGCTTGCTGAATTGCAGTGAGTTCTGCCGTGTAGACACTGGCCACATCTGGCAGTCTCCAAGAGTGGGCTTCTTCATTTACATATATCGAGCATCCAACACCATGTTCGGTTTTAGAACCGTCAGTATAAATTCTAATATGTTCTTCGTAACTACTGACGGTTGCTAAAAATTCCTGCTGGATGATCACTGCTGGTTTCTTTTTTATTTCTCCTTGAGAGAGATCCAAACTTGTATTTACCGCTGGCAAGAGCCATGGCGGTATTTCTCTAGTAGAAATTGCTAGTGTCTCTGGTATAGCAATTTCATATTTTCTTCTTAATTCGTGATACCTAATTCCGGCTGGTCTGGAATAGGTAGCACGACGTTCGTATAATGCAGCCATGGGATGATTCATAAACAATTTATTATTTATATGAGCAGGGAATGCCCATATATTTGCTGCATATCTTAACAAGAGGATCTCTCTTCTATAATGTAGTGGCATTATTCCGGCTTCAGACATCAGACTAGCCGCCGGACTTGTGCGGAAAGCACCTGTTGCGTATCTTATTCCGCTATTATGAACTACGTCTAACTTTCTTAAGTGCGACTTTCTAGCGGATGAATATACGATACATCCGTAGTCTAGTTTAGATTGAACCAATGCTTTATACAATCTCAATAATGTCTCTTTTTCTGAGCCCCAATTTAAGTTCGATAAACATTTTATAATGTTTAGGGCTCTTTTGCATCTATCACTCAAGTCCTGTATATGTAATCCCCATGTAAGGGATTTATCCAATACTAGTCCTAAATACCTTACGCTGTCTTTATATTGTATTGGATTATCATCAATTGTCAGAGCAGGACTTTGATGAGGAATTCTCTTCCTACAAAAGTGTACACAGCACGTTTTTTCTGGTGAGAATTGGAATCCTGTATTCCTTGCAACTTTATTTAGAGCATTGATCGCTCGTTGCAGTTTGTACCTCACCATAGCAGTCTTGTTGCTGGCATATACGATTGCCAGATCATCAACATAGACGCTTTTGCTGATTTCTACTGGAATGGCTAATACCAATTTATTAATGGCAATGGTAAACAAGGTACCGCTCAACGGCGAACCTTGCGGTATGCCATTTTCCAAGATTCTTTCACATGAATATTCATTTTTGACGCGTACTTGGAAGGTGCGGTCATTCATGTAGTTGCTGAGCAGTATAGGCAGATTGCCACGAATGCCCCATTCATGTAACTGGAGCATTATACCATGACGCCAGGTCATATCGAAAGCCTTCTGAAGATCAAAGAAGACTCCGACACAATGTTTCCTTGTAATAAAGCTGTTATATATAATGTCCTCTAAGCTGATCATTTGATCAGTGGTAGAATGGTATTGTCGAAAACCTGCTTGATACGGTGATATCAGGTTTTCTTTTTCCAAAACCCAGACGAGTCGATTATTAATCATTTTTTCCAATATTTTCCCCATAGCACACGTCAAAGAAATAGGACGGTAGCTATTGGGGTCTGTTAAATTTTTATTTTTCTTTGGTACTGGAACAACATGAGCTTTTTTCCACTGCTGCGGGTACGTTCCATCCCGCCATATTTTATTATAAAGTTCTAATAATCTACACTTTGCAGTGGTATTCAGCTGCCTGATCATATTATAGTGGATTTCATCCGGACCAGCAGCTGTGTTACCTGATTTTTCCAACGCTTTCGTGAATTCTTCCATTTTAAATGGTACATTATATGAGTAATTATACTCAGTTCCAAAATTTAGTAGACCTTCGTGTTCTTCTTTTTTGGTTCGAAAACCTTCCTCGTAGTTGGCCGTTTTGCTGGCCTTTTCGAAATGATTGGATAACAGCTCTGAAATTTCACATGGAGTATCTTTTATTTCATCTTCATCTTGAAGGCTAGTTATGGGAGCAAAATCATTACGCCCACAAATCGCCTTCACTTTCCTCCAAACATCTGATGCAGTAGTAGTTTTGTCGATGGATGACACGTATTGCTGCCAGGATCGTTTTTTCGAATCTATCATAAGACGTTTTGCATACGCCCTGTATTTTTAAAGGCAACAAGATTTTCTATACTAGGACGCTTCTTAAAGGCATTATACGCCCTTTTCTTTCTTTTTATAGCTTCACTTATTTCATCGTTCCACCATGGAACGGGTTTCTTTGTAAGTTTCCCAGATGTTTTGGGAATATATCTCGATGCCGACTCAATTATTGCATTTGTTATGGCGTCGACATCGTCTCCGATAACTCCGACAGACATATACAAATCGGGTCTACGTCATGTACCAAGCGTTGGAGCTCATGGATGTTTGAAAAACATCCATTGATGTTCCATTGTACAATCGACTCGCTAATTTTTAATTAAATTATTGCCTGGGTTTTCCTTTCGGCCATCCCTTTTTCCTTTTCTTCTCCATCCTACGAACAGCATCGTGTTCGCGGAGAAGGTCGTCGCCTGTAAGGCTTCCGGTCTCCGTCTCGGAGACCACCGAAGCCGCCGACGACGACGGGCATGGGTCGGCGCCGGTTTCAGGCGCCGATTGAGAGGCGGCAACCTGGCTGCTCCCCAACACGGGGGTCGCACCGGTCACCGCCTGTGGGAGGGGGGACACTCGCCCCCCCTGTGTGATTTTTTGTGGCCTCTGAGGCTTAGAGGCCACTTCAGTTGCAGGAGGTTTGGGAGCCTCCATAACAGTCTCTGTCGGTATTATTGTTTTCTTGACATCAAGAATCTCGCTGAGACGGACTTGACATTCTGGTTTGGTGTCCGTTTTCTTTTCTGGAGGAGCAACTTTTACTTTTATCGACTTATCTTCAGCAGGCTGTACCACTATCTTTGGCTTAACAAATTCTTTATTGCCAAAAGGTTTCATCTTGTGTTCGATGATCCTCTCAATCATGTTAGCCAAAGTAGGCGCAAGTTTATTTATAATTTGAGCCTCATCTACAGCAATCGGAGCAGGAGCGGGAACAGTAGCCGCAGCCTGAGCATAAGATGTTGTTGCTCTAGGCTTACGGGCGTTAACTATCTTCTTTGCATCGAAGTAGCTGACTTTTTGCAGGGTTTTTACTTCCTGCACAGCTACTTCATCTTTGTAGACAGGACAATTCCTTGATCTACAAGAATGCGCTCCTTTGCAGTTAATACATGTAGGAGGCTCTTTACACGGCTCTCCCTCATGCACCTCTTCACCGCACACGCATATTTGCGGTCTTTCGCATCTAAGAGCGGTGTGGCCAAAGCGTTGGCACTTGAAGCACCTCACTGGCTGTGGGACAAATGCCCGCACATCCAAACGGTGAATCCCTGCTCTTATCTTTTTCGGCAAAGTAGGCCGGTTGAAAGTGAGGACATGAGAAGCTGAGGGTAAGACCTCACCGTTCCTTCTCATGTTCAATCGACGGCACTCTATTACTCCTTGTGCTGCCAGTTCCTCTACAATCTCTTGCTCCGAACAATTTAAAAGATCCCGACAGACCACAACACCCCTTGAGGTGTTGAGCGTGCCGTGGGGATCAACACGTACCGCTAGCTCTCCAATTTTCTTCAGCCCTAGAATCTTCTGAGACTGTATATCATTAACAGTCTCTACATGAAGTCCCGTAAAAGTTTTCCTTATTTCTTTAACAGGGCCTCCAGCACATTTGTTTATTTCTCGAGCGATGAGAAAAGGACTCACCCTCGAGAAATTTCCATCCTCCTTTGTAATGACCAAATATTTGGGTTTCGGTACATTACTACTTTTAAAAAAAGCTTTTTGTAAGCTTTTTCTAGCCTCAATCTCTATCTTTTTATTTTCCGTACTTTTCCTCCGTTTTGCCTCAGGCGAAACGGCTGGTTCTAAACGAGGGTGTTTACGTGCACCCTCTGCCACGTTTAATTGTTCAACTTGCATGAACAATAAATCCCTTCTGTAGTAAGGCTAGCCGCCGGGGTACACCCCCACTCCAGGGCTACCAACCCTGGAGGTCCGTTCCGGTACTCCGGTGGAACCGGCATATGTCTTGGCAGAGAGCGGATGCGCAGTCTCTGCACTGACTCCAGGCTCCTACTCACCGAAGCTTTCAGAGCTCCCATGCACCGACATACATGGGCACCATTGCTACATGCTTGCCATCGCAGGGGGCATGTGGACAACGGAAGGGTCTCCGTTACACCTGCAATAACATTGACCCTGGCCGCCACATCGCCAGCTCTAAGAGTGGTATGAATCCATTTCCAAAATCGTCTATCGGATCTATCGGATCTAAGCCATATGGTATGTACAGCCCCCACCCAGGGACTCCACTATCCGAATCCGTGTGACCGGAAGGCGTCCCCAGGGGGCGATCGACGAGCGACGACTCCGAGGAGCCCCCGCCGCCCACCCCCAGAAGCTGGCCTCCCTTGATCACCCATCATCGAACTCCAAGCCTCCATAGATTCGCATCAACTCATCCTGCCGTCGCCTTTCTTCATTGGCCTTCTCTCGTATCATTGATGCGATCGTAGCCGAGACACACTCCCACTTGTTGCCACTGCTGAGCATTACCTCGATTATATTGTTGGCCCCCTCCTCACCATGACCCTCGAGCACTACGCGGAAGTTGCGCCATCTAGGGCAAAAAAATACTACATGCTCTGCTGTATCCAGTCCGCCGCAATCGTGACAGCGACTTGTATGGCATCTGCCGATCCTGTACAGGTAGTCTCGAAAACATCTACGTCCAGACAGGAACTGGGTGAATTCGTAGCCTGTATTACCATGCTTTCGCTCCACCCAGTTCCTGACGTCTCGTATGAGCCCATAGGTCCACCTTCCTTTGTCCGAATCTCGCCATCTGTCACGCCAAGCCATGTAGAGACTGTCAATTGCCTCCTTTCTGTCCCCTCCATTCACTATTGCAGCTCTCATTTGTGCTTGTAAGTCTATGGACGGTACTCCTTTTATTCATATAAAATAGGTACTCATAATAGTACATATAAAATAGTACTTTATTCATAATAGGTACTCCTATTTATTCATATAATTCTATGTTATATATAAATAATAATAAAACATAAAAGTCAGAAAAAAAAAAGTATATGCGACTATTTAAAACGTTACGTAAGACAACGATAATGAAAATTTAATATTTGAAAATAAAACCCTTTTCCCAGACGACACAACTTTATCTATATTTGAATTTATTTAAAAAGAAATGAAGTTGTATTATAGCGGCTAACAGACAATTATTTAATGGATAGATTTTAATCCATATTTATATATGTATTTTCCTTAAAATTTTCATTAACAACTTGACTGACTGCGAAAATCAACTGTTCCCAACTGGCTTCTATACGTTTTCAGCAAATATTAACTTAATATTTACTAGTTATTTCTATTATCTTAAGAAAGTAATATAATTCTTTTTTGGCACTAGGATGAAATACCGAATGGTATCTCATGGTCGTCTATTAACGCTTATTTTTTCTTGTAATTTCATACAATAAGAATATAATTACAATTTACACGTTGCTATGAGATTCTTGCTGGTTGGTTGTTACGGGACTAATTTTTATTTGTTTGCTCCTATTCTTACTATATGAAATTTGTAACTAATCAATTTTCAAAAACGAATAAGTACTTTTTTAAAAACACACTAACATTTATTGACTAGTAATAATTATTGACAAAAAAATGGTTATCAAATTACAATTTTTTTTTTTTTTAATTCAGAAAACTAATGTATAAAAAAAAATTTGACTTTCCCGTTAGTGACTTTCTCATAACTACAACTGTGGATTGTTTCTGATTCACGGCTTACACACAACTTAATTTAAAATAATTATCATTTTATTTTCACAAAATATTTTTTGCTTATTTAATTCAATAATTCTAACTAAAACGCGCGTGCGCATATTGTATTTACTTTGCATGGGTGTGGCGGTACTACCGGCGACGGTCATCACTATCTAAACTAATTAATTCATAATTTACATAGAACAAATATCACTTGTAAGTTTGATAATTATGATTGAAACTAGTATATTTAAATTAAACAAATTCTCTAATAAATATAACGTTTGATGAATCTTGCGAAATAATTAAACATCAAATAAAAAAAAAAAAAAGGTTAGTGAAAAAATTATTATTGAAAGGCATATTAATATCTAAAATAATTCGACCAATAATTATGCGAAAAACAGTTTGGATTTAAGCAAAAAGGGGAACGAAAGAAACGATTCTGGGGATTAAGCAAATTCGAGGGTAAGTCAAATTATTATCAGCAATTTAGTTATATTTTTGTTTGTTAGTAGTACTGTCGTGTTGCGTAGATGACGCAGACGTGGTTTAATTGTTGTTATGTCTGTGCAGGTTTGATGCTGCTAGGATAGTTCCATTATCGCTGCCCTGCCGTTAACCACGGCTGCTCCGCTTTCTGTTTGCACCAAAGAAGAGCAACGGTCAGCGATCCGGTTTTTGTGGTTGGAAGGTGTATCAGGGACCGAAAAAACTCACAACAAAAAAATATTGTGTATTAAAAAAAAATCGTTCAATTGCATTTGAAATAAATTGCCCGGAATATTTCTTTTTTTTTGTCTTCAGTGATTTGACTGGTTTGATGCAGCTCTCCAAGATTCCCTATGTAGTGGTAGTCGTTTAATTTCAGTATACCCTCTACATACTACATCCCTAACAATTTGTTTTACATATTCCAAACGTGGCCTGCCTACACAATTTTTTCCTTCTACCTGTCCTTCCAATATTAAAGCGACTATTCCAGGATGCCTTAGTATGTGGCCTATAAGTCTGTCTCTTCTTTTAACTATATTTTTCCAAATGCTTCTTTCTTCATCTATTTGCCGCAATACCTCTTCATTTGTCACTTTATCCACCCATCTGATTTTTAACATTCTCCTATAGCACCGCATTTCAAAAGCTTCTAACCTTTTCTTCTCAGATACTCCGATCGTCCAAGTTTCACTTCCATATAAAGCGACACTCCAAACATACACTTTCAAAAAATTTTTCCTGACATTTAAATTAATTTTTGATGTAAACAAATTATATTTCTGACTGAAGGCTCGTTTCGCTTGTGCTATTCGGCATTTTATATCGCTCCTGCTTCGTCCATCTTTAGTAATTCTACTTCCCAAATAACAAAATTCTTCTACCTCCATAATCATTTCTCCTCCTATTTTCACATTCAGTGGTCCATCTTTGTTATTTCTACTACATTTCATTACTTTTGTTTTGTTCTTGTTTATTTTCAGGCCATAGTTCTTGCGTAGGACTTCATCTATGCCGTTCATTGTTTCTTCTAAATCCTTTTTATTCTCGGCTAGAATTACTATATCGTGAGCAAATCGATTGCAACTTTATATTTTCACCTTGTACTGTTACTTCAAATCTAAAATGTTCTTTAACATCATTAACTGCTAGATCCATGTAAAGATTAAAAAGTAACAGAGATAGGGAACATCCTTGTCCGACTCCCTTTCTTATTACGGCTTCTTTTTTATGTTCAATTATTACTGTTGCTGTTTGGTTCCTGTACATGTTAGCAATTGTTCTTCTATCTCTGTATTTGAACCCTAATTTTTTTAAAATGCTGAACATTTTATTCCAGTCTACATTATCGAATGCCTTTTCTAGGTCTATAAACGCCAAGTATGTTGGTTTGTTTTTCTTTAATCTTCCTTCTACTATTAATCTAAGGCCTAAAATTGCTTCCCTTGTCCCTATACTTTTCCTGAAACCAAATTGATCTTCTTCTAACACTTCTTCCACTCTCCTCTCAATTCTTCTGTATAGAATTCTAGTTAAGATTTTTGATGCATTTGAATATTTCTGTTTGATAATTTTATTAAAATGGTAAAGAAAGCATGTGACCCTTTCTTGTAAATCGAAGTATTGCGTTGAGTTAAACGAAAATTGTTACGATGTCCAGTTTGATAGAAATGGGGATACTTTAAGAAAAATTGACTATTCTTTTTTAGCAAAAATATTGTACGTAATAAAACACAAAGATAAGTGATAAGTTAACGTTTTTAATATTTTATATATAGGTTTACGCGATTTACACGAATAGCTGTCAAATCATTATTTGACAACCCATTTGTATCATCAAACTCGTACTGACTTTTTGAGAGAGCCCCAAGAGTTGATATTATACTTTAGATAGAAATGTAGGTAAGAATTACAAATATCTAATAACAGTAAAATCTTAGTCTTTTATTAAGGTGCTCAATACAGGGGAACAAATTAAAACCGAACTGTTACAGACGAAATGTAGTTTAGATACGTAACATTTTATGAATGAAATAAAAAAATCTGACAACAAAGTTGTTATACTTTCCTGGCATTGGTTATTTATTACTATATAGTGAAAATGTCATGCCTGACCGGGATTCGACCCGGATGAAAGGCCTTTATTGTAATGGCCATCCGGCCTCCATGGCCTGCTATTATACCTAGGAAGACATAAAAAAAATCAGTTAAAAAATATACATACTAAATAAAATAATAGCTTTTTAAGATTTTGAGGAAAAGGGAAACATTTGGGGAGGAACATTTTTGAAAAAAATGTTAAGACAACCATGTGGGCATGTACTGAGCTTAATATAATGTGGTTTTATATTGCAAAATTTTGAGAAAATTGACTCCATAGAAATTATCTACCACACCCCTTGGAAATATTGACCCCCAAACGTTTAACGTTTACCAAAAAAACTGCCCAATATGTACCGGTCTCCGTACCAAATTTCATCAAAATAGGTTAATACAGTCAAAAGTTATTAAGCTTTAAACATGCCAAAAAACGTACACTATACGTAAAAGGGTACGTTGTTAGTATAGTAACACGATGAAGAAAACTACGTATAAATATAATGCTTATATAAAACTATATATATATATATATATATATATATATATAAAAACAATTAACATTATCCACCTTACCAGCACTTTGATATGTTCTCTAGATCTTTCGGCTTACTTGGAATCCATCATCAGGAGTTAAAATTAATGCATTAAAGTCAAAGTTTAAAAAAATCATAGTTAAAATTTAAAAACAGTCAGGTCCTATTAGTACCAAATATTTGATACTAAGACCGGACAGTCATGACTGTTTAAATTTTAATTATAATTTTTTAAACTTTGATTTTAGTGCATTAATTTTAACTCCTGATAATGGCTTACAAGTAAGCCGAAAGATCTAGAGCAATGATTCTCAAACTTTCTCGCCCACCACCCACATTGAGAATCAAATATTTTCTAGCGCCCCCCAAAGTTTTTTAACGTACCATCTGTTAAAAATAATAATTGCAATTGGTCTGTTTTTAAGATGCGCTGTTAATAACAGTAGTTGCAATTACTGTTTTTAAACGTGGCGTATTTTATTTCTGAATTGAAACTTACGTATTACATGAGAGTAATTAAAATGCATATTTAATCACATTTGGAAATATTTTTATTAAAATTGCTTTCAAAAAAATTACAATTGTATCTACGAAATCTGAAGTATACTGTCAAAAAGTAGAGTATTCAAGCTGTATTATTTGTCTCTAAGCCTCTTTGTTGCAAAGTTAAAGTAGTTTGAGTACAATAACTTTTTATCATAAAATATAGTTGTCCCTTAAATTTTTTGTACTAGTCAAGTAATTTAGTTTGAAATATCAAGAAAGCATAATTTTTGCCCTTTTTTTTTTAATCAGCCATCGCCTTCCTAGACCGCCTGAAAGCCCCCAATTTTCTGTGAGCATTCTACCGCCCCCCCCATAAGGCCTCCAAGGCCCACAAGGGGGTGTTATCGCCCACTTTGAGAACGAATGATCTAGAGAATATATCTACCTGCTGGTAAGGTGGATTATATTAACTGTTAATTTATTTATTTAACATATCAAAGGTACCATGTTTGAGAAATTAAAAATATGTTATAGTTGAAAGAAAATAAGAAACTAAATATGTTAAAAATAGATGGTTAACTTTTTTTTTGATTTGGTGATGAGTGAAATTTTAAGCATGTACGGAAATATATATATAAATATATATATATATATATATATATATATATATATATATATATATAAAACTTTTTTTAAATACCTCAAAGAAATACCAGTATAATATATTACCCTGGAATACTTTAGCGTAATGGCCCGGATTTTAAAATAAATAAACCTATTATATAGGAAATAGCATTCAAAGGAATTATTGAGGTGATGGAGGAGTCCAAGTACTGTAGTGAATACAACATTTTTATTTCGTCAGAGAAGGGTAAATCTGTTACAACCACCATGCAGTCTCGGACCCCACGTTAGTGTAGGACTCTCCCTTCAGATCTACACAATAAAACCCCTCCCTTTCAATAACAGAGATGTCGGGCCCAACTTACGGTATTATCACAGCTTTCCACGTGTCTTGTTTTATTTCACACTCCCATTGCAAAGTTCACGCTTTTTATCACGAGAAAACTCAAGAGGGAATTATTTAGGCTCTGTTATTCTTCTGTCATCTTCGTAGGTTAATTCACTTACATTACAGGCACCGTGTGCCACGTCCATAGCATAGTCGTTATAATGTTATCTGGGGAAAGAGAACTTTTTTCCAGATTGCTTCCCTATGGTGCAGGAACCGATCGCACAAGAAAACCATGTGTTAAGCATTGTTTTCTTCCTTCTCTTCGCAATAATTGTATTTCGCTAAGGGTTTCATCGTGTGCGTGCAAATTTATATTTTGAAACACCCGTCACCGGTAAGGAGCTGAGTCAATTCGTACCCCGATCCCCTGTTCTTGCGGTCCAGCCATTTCTGGAATCTCCGAGATCAGCTTGTAGATCCACCTATTCTATTCTTCCGAACGAGAAGATCGGCAAGTCCGGCCACTGAATTACAATTGTATATAAATTCAGGCAATTAAATGATGGGTAATTTAAATTTTTGAATTTATCAATGTGTAGTAGATGGAATATATACATTTTTCGATTTCAAAAGAAATTATTTTCATAGTCAGCTTGCAATAAAAAAAAACATTGCAACAAAATTACGAAAGAAATGAGGATTCTGAAGTTCCTAAAAATGAATAATATGTGTGTTTAAAATATCCCTATGACGAATCGATCCGAATAATTCTAATATCTGGATAAAAAGGGTTATATTATATAGGTTTTTAAATGAAAAATTATTTAAATTTGATGTAGATTAATTCTATTTTTTTACTGTTTTTAATGAGAGAAAGCACCGTACAGTATATCGCTAAACATATGTAAATTACGTGTACAATTTACTTCTTATTTATTTTATATCTCCATAAAATATTTAAATTTTTGTATAAAATCGTATCAAAGAATTCGTTGTCTTCTTATAAAAAAATAAAAAATAAAATGAAGATAAAATAATAATAAACAGGATAAGTTAAGATAGGATTGAAGAAGAAAACTTTCAAGTTACGGCAAACAATTTCAGATTGGAAAGTTTTGTAGGATAATAAAAATGAAAGAGAGTTATAAGGGGATGCTTGTTTGATACGGTATGGAGGGGGTAAACCGGTAAGAATCGAATCCGCTGTGTGATCCATCAACGCAATCATCCTTAACGTTATCTGAGCTTTTGATATCTTTACCTTAACTCTATATATGAACGTTGGGTATATACAATTTATATGTTAACCTAAATAAAAATATTAGAATTTATCTTAAAAAAAAAAAATAATAAAGCCAATAATATTATTAGCATCTTGACTAGTCTGTTTTTTTTTCATTCATTCTATTGATTTTATGTTCCTTTCTACTATTTTTTAATATTTTAGCCTTAACATTCCACACTTCTGTCTTCTTATTTCTATTATCTGTTTATTAATTCCAATCAACGTCTTCTTTTACCAATTTTGCATTCTACATTTTCTTCTAGAATTAAATTCATTAATCTTAATGACATATATCCCACCAGTTTGGGTAGGATATATGTCATTTCCCCCTCTCATATTATATGTCTTTCCTTGTTACAAAGCCCTTCTATTTGAGGAAGAGACCCACCTTGAGACGATCCCGTTCGCATAACCATCCCCTCCGTTCCTAGACATGATTACTGAAGGTCGTCTTTTATAAAAACCTGATATAACATCAGAGTCATCAATTTGGTCTTTGCAGACATTTCTATCATTGTATTTTGCACAACTTACTATCGCCTTCGTATGGCTTCTTCCAGCGTCAACCATCTACTACAGCTTACAACCCTCAATATCTAATTAACGGATTCGCGGAAGCGTGATTTTCACGCCTTCCTCTAATACCAACGGTTTTTTTACAAACTATTCCCATACCTAACTTCAGTTAGACTATATGCTCAGATCATTACTTGATTAAATATTTTAAACACCAAAAATACTATTCTCATAGCAAAAAAAAACAAGTGTTAAAGCGAACAACGAAAATTTTGTCCTATTATTCAATGTACTTAAATTCTCTTGATTTATTAAAAAATAAAGAAATACATTCATAAATTTGATAAACTATTAATGAAAACATACCCTATAGAAATAGAGAACAGAGCAGAGAGAACTGGTCTGCTTTCGAGAGCGAGGTCAATGCCTACACCCCCCACACAGCAGCTCCATCACAGAGTTCTACACACATCCATTCTAATCCGAACAGCGAATATCTTGGCAAAGTACCCAGGTGTGACCCTAACCACCCGGGTTGCTACTTTACCTATACATCCATTTTTTTTTTGTCTTCCGTCATTTGACTGGTTTGATGCAGCTCTCCAAGATTCCCTATCTAGTGCTAGTCGTTTCATTTCAGTATACACCGTACATCCGACATCACTAACAATTTGTTTTACATATTCCAAACGTGGCCTGCCTACACAATTTTTTCCTTCAACCTGTCCTTCCAATATTAAAGCGACCATTCCAGGATGCCTTAGTATGTGGACTATAAGTCTGTCTCTTCTTTTAACTATATTTTTCCAAATGCTTCTTTCTTCATCTATTTGTCGCAAAACCTCTTCATTTGTCACTTTATCCACCCATCCGATTTTTAACATTCTCCTATATCACCGCATTTCAAAAGCTTCTAATCTTTTCTTCTCATATACTCCGATCGTCCAAGTTTCACTTCTATATAAAGCGACACTCCAAACATACACTTTCAAAAATCTTTTCCTGACATTTAAATTAATTTTTGATGTAAACAAATTATATTTCTGACTGAAGGCTCGTTTCGCTTGTGCTATTCGGCATTTTATATCGCTCCTGCTTCGTCCATCTTTATTAATTCTACTTCCCAAAATATACATCTATAACAGTATCAAATCCTCTCAGCCATCCTCCACAGCATTAAAGAATCTCAGAAAGCCAGCAACTATTTCCATTCATTTTCACTTTTCCAATTAACTTGAAAATCAAAACCAAAACTGTTCCTCACAAGTTCTCTGACTACTTTGGTACGTTCAGCTTCGTACCTGGAACAGATATAAAAGACAAATGTTTTTTGTGTCACGGATATTTTACAAGTAGTCGCCTCCACTTCTCAAAAAATGCTTCCGTAACCTAACATAGCTGAATCGTAATACATTGTTCATGATCTTAATGCAGGCGTTAGAAAGCGTGATATTCTTCTGGTATCAGTTGGAAAAAAGTTGTTCCCCTGATGGCGTCTTCTCCAAAGATATTCACAGAGGTAAGAGTCAAGGAGATCTCTGTGCGTCACCCTTATTTCACCGTTTAACTGACGCCAAGTATTCTCTAATTTTTGTTTTGAGCCTCGGAGACAGGGTCCATAAGATTTTAACTACGTTGACAGAATAGTGAGGTTAACTCACTCCAATAATTCGAACGTCATTTGAATATGATTTCCATTAATCTGACTTTGTAGTACAGGTGCCATGATATAATCCTCCTATATTTTCTGTCTTTCAGTTCAGAACGGCGTAAAAAAAAAGTCTATTCTTCGTTCATATACCCCTAAAGAATCATTGTTCCATCAGAACGTGGCCTACGTTGAATTTTCTACGTGAAAAACAGCTTGCATCAATTTCAGCTGTCTTATCCGGATATAAAACCATTAAACATTTCTAAGGATATGTGTAGACAAACAATTAGAAAAGTGATTCGAGAATCTAATTTTCTAGAGAGAAAGAAAAACAAAAGTTATAAACCTGAATAGATGGACGAAATAGGCGAAAACAACAGAGGAAAAAGATGAAAATCTTTTGGGAAATCAAAACTATGCAAACGTGATTCGTAGTGGCCGGAACGTAAAGAATAAAAAAACGGACTGTGCTAAATATGTTTACTACAAAGGTTATTTTTTTTTCAAGGTCCGATCATTCGCGAAATAAAAACCCGCGCAAAAATCGGATGAACCTTTGCTCATATGTATTGCGCAGCGTCTCTAGTATGGCCTTCAATCACGCCGCGTCACTTCGTTTAGTTCTGAACACACAGCTAGCACGTAAACATGTCTACAATAGCATCTCCCACCAAGTGTGAAGTGCGTGCGGGAGATGCTAATGAGTGACAGCAAGGTGCGATAATGGTGCATGAACTTTAAAGCAGGACGTACAGATTTTCATGATGCAGGCGGTCAGGGAAGAAAGCGAGTGACAACCGATGATCTCGTTGAGCGAGTGAATGAGGCAATTCGAGAAAATCATCGGTTCACAATTTCTGTATTGAGTGATTCGTTTCCTGAAATGTTGTCCTAGGAGGACAACATTTTGGCACAGACATCGAGCTTCAGACCAGCGTAGAAACACGGCTGAAAACACAGGCGGTTCTACGACGAGGGTATTGTAAAGTTGGTACCACGCTACGACAAATGTCTAAATCGGAGTGGTGACTATGTAGAGAAATAGCGTAACTATGCAAGTACTTGTTACAAATAAACAATTATTTATTTTCACTGCGGTTTTAATTTCGTGACCGATCGGACCTTGAAAAAAAATAACCCTCGTATGATGTGTGATAATAAATTTTTTTTGCGTGTGAAAAAAATCTACGCCTGATCGGAAGTCGAACTAAACCTCTGGATGAAAGGCAGAAACGCTAAAATTCAAGGAGATAACTCCTTATTATATAATTTCATTATATTAGTTTTATTTATATATTTTTATGTTAATTTTCTCACCACAACATCTTTTAATACGATTTATTACTTATTACAATTAATTCATAGTTTAAATGAAATTATAAAAATCTTCATCTAAAAGGGTATACTATATTCTTGAATTATATTTTTCAGTACTGCATCTTGCATTTCCTCATTTCCTATCCTTGTTATAGGATACGTGACCTTTATACAAATGTAAATATTCTTCTTTCTTCATACTTACATCCTATTTTTTTATTAAAAATCTTAATTTTTTCCCCAATAACGTTTTTTTTAACAATTTTTGAACATTTATAATTGAAACTTTTAAGCTATATAATAAAGAAAGTACCCTCATTTTATTAGTTAAAATTTAATCCATCTATTTATCTAATGTCTGGACTTTATAAAGTCAACTTATTTTTCTTTTATTTTCTAACAGCAGTCTAGAAATATATTAATGGGCAAGTAAAATAGGAGGAAAAAAACACCGAATTACATTTTAACATAAACAATAGTAATTTTATTTTAATTTTTAAAATTATATTTTAATACATCCAGAAAGTAAAATCTATAAATGTATAAAAACAAAATTGGCAATAATGTTAGTAAAGTTTTCCGACAAATGACCCTAGAAATGACCTCTGATCCTGTTTATTTATCATCATTCTTTGACACAGCGATTCTAGACTATATATTTACCAATGCCCCAGTTACAGAAATCACCATGCCAAATAGACAAATTTTGGGTAAACTAATCAGGAGTTATTAACCTAAAGATACGCTAATACTCACACACACACACACTCGCACGCGCGCGCGCGCGCACACACACAAATGCATACATGTAAACAAATAAAATACCACTTATTTTACATTTCTCGACGTTTATTAACTCTTTGAGTCTAAAAAAGTTGGTTTTTCTTGTTTTTTTTTTTGTTTTTCTTTTTGGAGGATTACCATTAGTATTTATGCTGCATTATGAGTACGTACGCAATTAAACATTTGATATGATAGTGTTTTAAATATTTTTATAGTACTTAAGATAATTAAATTTAAAAAAAATTGTGTTTCTAACATGTTATTAATAAAAAAATATGTTTATAGCCCTACAATTATTTTTTTTAAAACTTCATTATTTCCCTTCAAATTTTTCGAAAAATGAACAATAATTTTTTTTATTTTCCTGGGGTTATAGCTCTATAACTATGCTGCAAGAAGGAGAGTATAGTAAAATCAGTCAATTAATGGAGTTTGAGACTTTTTTTTTGCTTTTCTCAACGTTTCATGACCCCAAAACCAAAAAAATAGTGGGGTGTAAAAATTCGTACGAATGTACCTAATTTGGCGTGTTTGAAACTTAATAAATTTTTAGTGGATAAACCGATTTTCATGAAATATTATAGTAATACTCGTATATATGGGGAATTTTCTGGTAAAATATTTTGATCGATATTTTCAAGAAGTGGGGTAGATAGTTTCTTTGGGGTCAATTTCATCAGAATTTTGGAAACATACTCCATTTTAAATCATTTTTAACGTAAAAAAAAATTTGCCCCCAAATTCTTTCCCTTTCCCAAAAATCGAACAAACCTATTTTTTTTATTGCATATTTTTAACCAAATTTTCGTTATGTCTTCCTAGGCATTGTAGTAGTTCAAGTGATCCAAAAAAATACTTTAGTGGCCATATAGGGGTGGGGGAATTGATCAAAGTTTAAAAATATTTTTTTTGGATTTTTTAAAGTTTTTTTTTTGGTTTATTTTCATATTTCATTTTTTTTTTCCACTAAATAAGAATAAATAACCAATGTCAAAAATGTATTACAACTTAGCTGTCTTTTTTCAAAATTTCATGAACAAATAAAAAAAAATTCCCAAGAATATCTATTAAAAAAAGGTTTTTTATTTTGACTGAAAGTAAGGTATATTTTAAACCTAAATCTCCCACTTTTTCTCCTCAATTCAAAATTGTTAACAAACTAATTAAAAATTTTTAATTTTAACTTTTTTTACGATCATTCATACACATTAGAAATAATTCATAATGAAATTTAATTTTCATTATGAATTATTTCTATTTGAATCACACGCTGATCCCAGCGTGTGATTCAAAGCAATGCCGTACTTTTTTTTGAAAAGTCGATTATAAAAGTTGTCGTCAATTTTGTTTTTTAATTAATAGTCTTTCAGAGTCACTTTTGATTCTTCTTGAAATGTAAACGTTTAAAAGTCTATATTTAAAAAATTTTAAATAAGACCGTTTACATTAATATTTATTATTCCTAATGTGTTTGTTGCAATCTGTTCAACTAATGAACAATAACCACCCCCCCCCCGCCGACCATCGGGGCCAAATAAGATGAGAATGACGTGTCTGATATGTACATTAGGTGTAGTATGGTTACCCACCGGGTTGGTCTAGGGGTGAACGCGTCTTCCCAAATCAGCTGATTTGAAAGTCGAGAGTTCCAGCGTTCAAGTCCTAGTAAAGCCAGTTATTTTTACATGGATTTGAATGCTAGATCGTGGATACCGGTGTTCTTTGGTGGTTGGGTTTCAATTAACCACACATCTGGTCGAACTGAGAATGTACAAGACTACACTTCATTTACACTCATATATATCATCCTCATTCATCCTCTGAAGTATTATCTAAACGGTAGTTACCGGAGGCTAAACAGGAAAAAAGAAAGGTGTAGTCTGGTTAGCTTCAGGTCAACCATTCCTGAAATGTGTGGTTAATTTAACCCCATAGATCACTGGTATCTACGATCTATTATTTAAATCCGTATAAAACAACCAACATTTATTAGGATTCGAACCTGAGAATCTTCGATCCCAAAAGTCAGCTGTTCAACAACTGATTTGCGACGATGAGTTTAACCACTAGAACATCCAGGTGGGTTTATATTAATATAAAAAAATTACGAAATTGTGGTTGTTTTAATATGGGCCGTTCGTTAAATTCTCAGTCTGACACAGAGATGGTACAAATATGATAAAATTAATCTGATATTTGTCAAGTAAGATCCTTCGCGAGCTGCGAAGTTTCAAGTTATTAAGTTTTAGTTGTTTGTGGCGATCGAGAAAGTAAACATATCTTAATTTTTTCTCGAAAATAGACGAAGTTGTAATTGGAGTTGTTATGAAGTAATTCGTTTTAATAGGTTTAACAGGAACGGACATGTTTTCAAGAACTTAAACTTAAAATAAACATTAATAACATAACTAAATATATGTTTGTCTTATCTTATCTTTCATTTCCTAGTTACCTATTAGAAGACGAATAATCGTGGGGCCAGCCTCTGGATATGGGAGACGGGTACTCCCGGAGAGGCCGTCCGTCAATCGCCCGCAGGGACGCCACGGGGTCGTTTTGAATCGGATAGAAGAGCACCCGGGTGATCACGCGGGGGCTGAGTACATGCCATAGGTACTAGTTGCGGTCCCTGCGTGACTGGAGGGGGAAGGTTTTCTAGGGGGTGAGAGCCCCGCGCTGTCGTCAGAGCTTTTTCCTCCCCCAACAGAAAAAAACACGCACGAAGTACACAATAACAACGTCATATGACGAATATAACCAAACTTAGAAGGCTACAATGAATAGGTTATAAAAGAGAATAATAATGTTATCGAACATATGAAAAATAACTAAAATTAAATTGAATCTATCGATATAAAGTAACTACACAACTCTATCGGGCAATCAAGGTACAACATAAAGGAGAAAATAAACCGTCTCGCCTTGGGAAGTTGTCGGTTTCAACGTCTCGCTATGGGATAATGGCCAGAGATTTGGTTAAACTGTTAATTTATATTAAACAATATAACAAGAATTTCGCATTAAACATTGCAATACATATACACACATACACACACACACATCAGGGTATCATGATTATTGAAAATAGTTTGGCCAGAAAGTGTAAAGTATGAATGAGTACACATGATGCCATCAAGAACGTGGTTACTAAGAGACGTGACGATTTCTAAATATTAAGGAGTAAGTTTAAAGTGAGATAAAGGTAACATAAACGGTAATATAGATTCACATAAAATTCATTACAGTGGCTTCTCCTGGAGTTATTAAAACTAGGAATGAAACCTTTAGTTGAAATATAAAAATAATCTTGTATTTATTTTATTTTATTTTTGTCTCCCCTGGAATATGAGAATACAATCTAATACCGACAAATAAATTACACGAGTAGAAATGAAATTTTTAGATTTAAAAAAAAATTCCTACGAAATTTAGCTTAAATCTAATTTTTATTGCTGAAAATATTCTATTATTAAATGAAGCTTTTGTGAGTAAAAAAATTTGTTTTTGTTATCAAAATTATATTGTATTTAGAAAATACTTGCTCAGAAAAAAATTTCAACATTTTTTAGTAAAAAAATATGAGTCCAATTTAAGTCCCTTGCTCAAAAGCTACTCATACAGCCACAATTTTAAAAACAGATGAAGCATTAGAAATTACAAAAAAAATCTAAATTCTGAAGTTCGGAAAAAAACAAAAAAAAAACAGCAAAATGATGTTTTCTAGAAAGCGTTGAGAGCCACTGTTCTTTCTTTTTCTATTTAGCCTCCGAAACCACGTAACGTATTACTTCAGAGGATAAATGAGGATGATATGTATGAGTGTAAATGAAGTATTGTTGTACAATCTCAGGTCGACCATTCCTGAGATGTGTGGTTAATATGAAATTCCATGATCTAGTACTCAAATCCGTATAAAAGTAACTGCCTTTACCAGGATTGAACCTTGGAACTCTTGATTTCGAAATCAACTGATTTTCGAAGACGCGTTCACCACTAGACCAACACGGTGGGTGATAGTCACTGTTGTTGAAATTTAAATTACTGTGTTTAATTTACTGTGTTAACTTCTGTTGTTTATTAATAATACGATGTTTTACTTATGTTTCATTCCTCTCGTCAAGTCAATATTTGAACATATACTTCAAGTTTTTCTATATTCTATACGTTCCTACCAGTTCTATTTCCAATATAATCACAATTTACTTATAATTACAATGTTATATAATTCTATTAACCGTAATACACCTGTTTGATAGTTATGGAAATTTCTTAATTCCAATTTAAAAAGTTTTCGGTCGCTTCACAAATTGACTTCTGAACTACTTTCGTTACATTATTGTTATTAATGAATAATTTTGGGTAGTTAAAGTTGTTATAATTAATGAAAAATATTGATAATAATATTGAAATAAGTTACTCCTCTATAGTATAGGTTCTGTTTGATTTAATGAAAGTCCTATTTGTTAATGCAGCTTTGAATTCTACCTCTAATTTCTTTGTTGGGAATAGATAATATTGTAATATTTCAGGAGAGATCTGAATTAAATTAAATAAATATGACTTTTTTTATTTTATATTTCAGCAAAAGGTTTCATTCCTAGTATCAGAGTTAATAACCGCGGAGAAGCCGGCTTAATGTATTTTACGTGTATTACCATTTACGTTACTTTATCTCATTTTAAACTTTCTTTCTACATTCAATATTCGTCACGTCTCTTTGTAACCACCTTCTTGGTGGTAACATGTGTAATCGCAATTTACACATTCTGACCGAACTGATTTTCAATAATCATGATAACATGGTGTGTGTGTGTGTGTGTGTGCATTTATATATATATATATATATATATATATATATATATATATACAGTGTCCCATATAAAACGCAACACAACCTTATATTGGTACGTATTGAAATAATAAAAATGTAAACGTAATTTTTATGATTACCATCCATTACCTTACATTTATAGTAAATGTTGGAAGTGGCCGCCATCTTCTTGAATACAAGCTTCAATTCTTTTTACAGCGTTTCTAGCAACTTTTTTCAAAGTTTGTGGCTGGATATTTAATACAGCTTGTTCAATATTGACTTTCAATCGTTCAAGTGTTCGTGGTTTGATGCTGTAGGCTTTTTCTTTGAGGTAACCCCGTAGAAAAAATTCGCCGCATTCAAATCTGGAGATCTTGGTGGCCACAAGCCTCGACCGATAACACGATTACCGAAGAATCCCTCAATGAAATCAGTAGTTGAACCTGCGTAGTGCGATTTCGCACCGTCATGTTGTAACCAGCAGTGTATGTCTTCCTCTTCCAAGAGTGCAATGACTAAAATAAAATATCCTGATATCGTTCTGCATTAATGGCGTACTCGAAAAAAATAGGACCGATTATTTTCTTCCGCTATATCGCGCACCACACGCCCGACTTCTGCGGGTGTAATTGTTTTTCGTGATAAACGTGCGGATTTTCAGCACTCCAAATTCTACTGTTTTGGCTGTTTACGTAGCCATTCAAATGAAAGCGTGCTTCATCTGTGAAAAATAACGAATCCATAACATTAACTCCCTCACGCAGAAATCGACGGAACCGTTGACAATATTGTAGCCGTTTTTCTTTCACGGGCTCAAGAAGTCGATGAACCGTTTGAAGGCGATAAGGTCGTAATTGTAATCGTTTGGTCGCCGATGAACAGTTGATTTAGACAAATTAATTTCAGCAGAAAAAGGTCTGAACGATTTATTTGGCGAGGCGAGTAATCGGTCTTTGATTTCAGTGACCATATCTGTATTCTACATTGACGCAGATCTTTTGTGTTCCTTGTTATTAACACAACCAGCCTCTCTAAATTTTGCGACTAACCTTCTTAATACTGATGTTTTGTTAGGAGCCGGTTTATCTGGGTACTTATGACGAAACAAATCTTGCACTGCAACCGCTGATTTCGTACTGAAGTACGACTCAACAATGAAAACACGTTCGTCTAGCGAAAACACCATCTTGTCTCTAGCAATACACTGAACGTTATGATTGCATTGTTGTTACTATCGATAGTGTTCTACTTCGTCGCCACGATATTCACATGTTTGACGAGACCATTTCAGTAACGAGTAGGGGCGTAAGCTTGACTTTTGAAATTTCATGGATGAATAATTGATGGGTTGCGTTTTATATGGGACATTCTGTATACATATATATATATATATATATATACAATGTCCCATATATTTAGAGTGTTTCTAAAATAATGAGCTGGCTATACTTTTTCGCATTCTACTTATAAAATTTAACAAAAAATATTGTTAGTAGGAATGGCGATTTTTCCTAAGTTCTCCCCTGTTCGTCATTTTGTTATTTTTATATAGAAATTTATATCTCATTAGATGAGTAGATGAAGTAGATGAATCACATTAATATTTGGTATGCGTCTTTGTAATAAAGTTTTAAAATTACTAAAAAATCAGGTTTTAAATACCTTCGGAAATAAAAAAATGGCGGCCATGTTTATTTTTCAATCCGTTATAACTCTATAAATACAAGTTTTATCAAAATGTATGTTGGATAAAATGGCAATTTCTCCTGCGTTCTCCCCCTGTACGTCATTTTTTATTTTTATAAAAATTTATATCTCAAGTTCTGCTATACGAATCGCATTATTTAAAACATTATATACTACGCGTTTTGGTAATAAAGTTTTAAAATAGCAAAAAATCAGTACTTAAAAACCTTTGCAAATTACAAAGTGGCGGCCATGTTTATTTTTAATCTCTATATCTCCATAAATATCAGTTTAATAAAAAAATTATGTTATTTACTAAAATATTAAGCATTTTTTTAAACAAAATGACCTTTTATTTTTAAAAATCGGTTAACAAATAGCCGAGTTACGGCAGAAAATTGATGTAATTACGTGTCTATTTTCATGTTCTCCACTTTACGTTCAATTCGATGAAATATTGTTTTTATTTATTGCTACTTCTGGTATTGCAAATTAGTATAAATTAAGTAATAATATTTTCGCATAATAGACCTAATAATTATGACACAAAATTACAACATAAATTTTCTCCCATAACTCGACCTGGAGGTTCCGGGTTTGAATCATGGTCAGGCATAATTCAATCGAGCTAATAGTTGTTGATTCCCGCTCTTTCATAACAGAAAAAGGAAATTATTATTGTATTTGTACATTTTTAGAGTGAGATAATCTAACCGTTACTTTGCATAAAAAGAGCTGTGTATCTATGTACTTTATACAGAAACATGTGTGTAAATATTAATATATGAATTGCATTATATTTTCATATTTTTTTTACCATACAGAATGTTTCAATGAATAATTTCAGAATGAATTTCTTATAATTATAAATAGTAATTTCCATTATTAATTTTTTTTTTTGTCTTCAGTCATTTGACTGGTTTGATACAGCTCTCAAAGATTCCTTATCTAGTGCTAGTAGTTTCATTTCAGTATACCCTCTACATCCTACATCCCTAACAATTTGTTTTACATATTCCAAACGTGGCCTGCCTACACAATTTTTTCCTTCTACCTGTCCTTCCAATATTAAAGCGACTATTCCAGGATGCCTTAGTATGTGGCCTATAAGTCTGTCTCTTCTTTTAACTATATTTTTCTAAATGCTTCTTTCTTCATCTATTTGCCGCAATACCTCTTCATTTGTCACTTTATCCACCCATCTGATTTTTAACATTCTCCTATAGCACCGCATTTCAAAAGCTTCTAATCTTTTCTTCTCAGATACTCTGATCGTCCAAGTTTCACTTCCATATAAAGCGACACTCCAAACATACACTTTCAAAAATCTTTTCCTGACATTTAAATTAATTTTTGATGTAAACAAATTATATTTCTTACTGAAGGCTCATTTAGCTTGTGCTATTCGGCATATCGCTCCTGCTTCGTCCATCTTTAGTAATTATACTTCCCAAATAACAAAATTCTTCTACCTCCATAATCTTTTCTCCTCCTATTTTCACATTCAGTGGTCCATCTTTGTTATTTCTACTACATTTCATTACTTTTGTTTTGTTCTTTATTATTCCTTTAAATGTTCCAAATCACCCCCTACAAAAGCTAAATAATTGACATTGGTCTGGTTTTTTCCCTAGAATTAAGGAATGTATTTCTAATTATTCTAATTGAAGATTCTAAAAGTAATTATTTTTAATTTCCTGGCATCATAGCTCTAGAATTATGCTGCGAGAAAGAAAGCATGCATGGTAGTTGATCAAAAAGTGGGGTATGGGTGTTTTTGCATTTCTCAATGTTTCATGGCCCAGGGACCACATAAAAACGTAGTGGTAACCCTAATTTCCTATGTATATACGTGTGTGTATTGGCGTGTTTGAAGCTTCATAACTTTTGATTGGAAAAACTGATTTTGGTGAAATTTTATACGGAGACTTTAGTATTTGGGGTAATTCATTGGTAAAATTTTGGGGTCAATATATCTCTATTGAGTGACATAGATAGTTTTTGTGGTAATTTTCTCAAAATTTTGCAAATATAACCCAACTTTATATTACGATCCATATATGCGTGCATGCTTAACTTATCAATTTAAAAAAATTATCTCCCCACATTTTCCCCTTTTCACCAATTATCAAAAAAAGCTATCTTTTTATTGATTGTATATTTATTAACCAAATTTTTTGTTTGTTTTCCTAAGACTAGTAGTACAAGTAACTCCAAAAAAAATTATTTGGGGGCAATGTTCGGTGCAGGAGAGTCGATAAAAGTTAAAAATATCAATCTTTGGAATTTTTTCATGTACATTTTTCCACTCTATAGAATAACTAGCCAACATCGGGAGTGTATAAGAATTTTGTTGTCAAAATTTTAGAGATATTATTTGTCACTATTATTATTACTTTTCTTTCCCTAAAATCAATTTCGTTTCAGAACTAATCGGAATTATTAATGTAAATAGAGAGGGTTGTATAATATACATAAAAAAATCCTTCGTGATATTCATGGTGAAATCAAAGAGAAACTGAAAAAAAATGAAAAGAGGGTTGATATAACAGTAAAGGAAATATAAATAAACAGTTACCATAAAACGAAGTGAATTAAAACGGAAAATATAAATTACATGACGTAATGTGTGTACAAATATATTATTATTTTATGATGATGTATACATACAGAACTGCCTTATATGATTGAGGATTTATTTCAAGCGTCATTTATTGTCAATAAACTCGACCCGTTTCATCCTTAATTGAGGATATCCTTTATTTTCCTTATGAATATCTCAAGCCATTCTTGGTTACCTTCTTTTGTATATAATACGATGATATTTATGACAGACGTAAAAAATGTTTAAAAATATAATAGTGTAAGGAAAAATATATAGCAACCGATTTATAAAACAAAACTTTTCCCAAACGGATCCAGTTTTGCATACTTAGTATATATTTTTTTCCTTTTTGTTTAATGTGCTGTATATATAGGTACGTGTAACTCTGGAAACATCAAAATCTGTTCTTACGTCAATATACGGAAAATATTGTATTTATACAGGCATGCAACTAATATGTTTTCGTTATTCTCCCTTCTTTCTTTTTCCTGTTTAGCCTCCGGTAACTACCGTTTAGATAATTCTTCAGAGGATGAATGAGGATGATATGTATGAGTGTAAATGAAGTGTAGTCTTGTACATTCTCAGTTCGACCATTCCTGAGATGTGTGGTTAATTGAAACCCAACCACCAAAGAACACCGGTATCCACGATCTAGTATTCAAATCCGTGTAAAAATAACTGCCTTTACTAGGATTTGAACGCTGTAACTCTCGACTTCCAAATCAGCTGATTTGGAAAGACGCATTAACCACTAGACCAACCCGTTGGGTTTCGTTATTCTCCCTGCGGATTGAGTTTTTTTTTAGATCTTTGAATTGGAGAGATATTAAATACATTTGTTTAAAAATTCAATACATTAATCATAAATTCAGTAAAATATTAATAAAATATAAATCACTATATTTTTTTTTAAACTTTAAAAACATTCTCTTAAAATGCTTCATACTTTTCAGAATTATATTTCCGGGTGATTCAAAAGGACTTCACAAATTTAAAAGTAAATAAAAATTTATTGAGATGACTTACAGATCGGTTGAGATCTAATTTCATAGAAAATCATATCAAGTTTGTCACAAAACAATCACTTTAGTTAGATATGTCTTCCGTTTTTATTGCGACATATATTCCACCTGAAGTCGATTTAATGCCAGATTGTAGCCAGCAAGTCGAGCATTACCTCTCCAGCTCCAACGTTAATTCGAAGTCTTAGCTCAACAAGATCAACAGGCAAAGTTGGTACATAAAATTGATCTTTAATGAAACCCCACAAGAAAAAAATCTAGCGGGGTCAAATCTGGGAAGCGAGCTGACATTTACTAATCCACCTGGTAATTGAGTATCAAAAAAACTACGAATGTTTAGGCGGTAGTGAAGTGGTGCCTCATTTTGGTGATAGTAATGGCATCCAACTTTGTCATCATCGTCTATGTGAGGATTTAGAAATATTTTAAGCACGTCCAGATAAACGATACCATTTACTGTTGCTTCCCGGAAGAAGAACGGGTTGTACAGTATTTTTTTGCTTAAGACACAAAAAACATTGACTTTAGAGCTATCATAAAGGTACTGCAAAATTGAATTAGGATTTTGGAAACCCCATATTTGGCAGAGTGGGTGTTCCCCTTGTCACTGATGTGAACCGTTGACTCATCACTAGAAATTAAATAGTCTAAAAATGTATCGTTGTCTGCAATTCTATCCATAATTTCCACACGAAACTGCAGTCGAGCTACTTTGTCGTCAGCTGATGTTTGTTGAACCACGGTTAGTTTGTATAGCTTGAAGTGAATTCGTGTAGGTAATACGCTCCGCACAGTCATTTTTGTGGAATTCCAGTCTTACGTGACGCAGGTCGATTTGATTTCTTCGGACTCCGTGCAAAGCTTTCTCTGAATTGTTACAGAACAGCTTCAGGGAAACGTGAGTGTCCTGGTGATTTTTTAAATTTAACAGAATAACCTGTCTGAACAAAAGGTTTGGTGCCAAAAATAAATTGTATACCTACTAGGAAGCTTCCTACCGTATTCTCTACGAAAATTAGTTGAACTGCAGTTACCAAAATGTGTGTGGAACCAAAACACACAGCGAACACGTTTCGCACCAGTAAATGTATCCATTTTTAACAGCGTGGTACCAAAATTTGGTATTAATTAACTATGAACCAAAACTTCATATGTTTTGCTATGAAATGAGATCTCAATCAAATTTGTAGGTTATCTAAATCAAGAAGAAAATAAATAAAGAAGTTTCAAGATTCTAATCCTTTCATAATGTTTCAATATAAACACCGATCGTTTCGATTCATCTGCAGATTCTTTCACGATCCATAAATTGCAAACAGCAAGGCATTGAGGTAGGTATACGTTCTCATCTAATTTAACACCTAACTAACTTTCTTTATGCAAATCTTGAAAATAAAGTTAAAATAAAAATTAAAGAAAGTGGACGATAAGCTACATCCTTGTGTTACAGCTTGATTAATAAATAGCTCGTTTAACCGCTTCGTGTCTGTATTATTTACTATTCGCGCATACATACATATATAACTCTTTATTACTCCTTTAAGATGAAATGTACAGCCCTGTTTCGACAGAATTCGCCAAAGTACGCTTTGGTCAACTCTTTCCAAAGGCAATTGCCAACATTTCATTTTTTGCTTATTTTGATATCCAGAATCTATATCTTAAGTTTGGCCAATATTTCTCGGAACACTCAGTAACTAAGGAAAACTATTATAGGTCAACATTTTGGGTTCCCCAAAATATTGATATTTTCCCATAGGTTTTTTTTTCATTTCTGTATGTTTTAAGGTTTCCTAAGTTGAAATTGAAGAAAAAAATATGGTGTTAATTTTTATGTTTGGCGGATATGTATGGGTTTATGTTGGAAGTATATTTTGAATAATATTTCTTGATAGAGTAAATTTATATTCGTGAAAATTGTTATGGCAAATTGTACATTTACGGCTTCGATGCTATTAAATTTCTATGAAAATTGGATTAGATGTGCAACAGGTATTGATACAAAGTTAAGCATTAATATAGATGAAAATATATCTAGTTAAGTTTGATAACCATCATTGTCAACATTTTTACTGATAGAATTTGTATGTCGAATTCATATTTTCGTAGCAATTTGTTACAAAAAATTAGATGGTGCGAATTGAAAATGATTTATCACTTTCCCGAATATAGCTCTATTGGTACAACCACTAACACCGGCCAAGTTGTTATGTATTTGGGTTTTTACAAATGTTGACGTTTCAAGATCCGATTACAAAGAAAAAGTTTTAAAACTTTTCGAAAGTTATGTGTACGTACGTGTGTGTTGGCCCGTACAATATCTACGGACTTCCTCGACATATATTCTTAAAAAATGGCTTAAAAATAATTATATGTATAATATATATGTAGTGAGAGAGAGAGAGAGAGAGAGAGTAAGGACAGCATTATATTTTGGACAAAATTGAAAAAGGGAGTAGTTTTCGCGATTTTAAATTTTATACAGTACAGTAAAAAATTGATCTTAAGTATAATGAAACTATTTAAAATTTAAATTTCCAAGTTTTAATCCACTCGGATTTAGTGTGAAGAGATATTCAAAATTATTTCTAAGCAATTTTTGGCTCACGTCTGAAAACCCGATATGTATGCATTGAGTTATGTATGTTATACTCGTATTTATTTATAAATATTATATTTAAGTAGAAGTTATATGACTTTAGTAGGATTTTTACAAACCTGGACTTCTAGAAGGGTTTCGAACTCGATCGCCTGTTGACTCGGTACCTGGTGCGTTAAGTCCCGCGGCTACATCAGTCTGCCGACCATATAAACGAAATTTGTTCTATGTAAGTTATGAAATTACATTAGTTTAGTTACTATCGACCGTCGCCGATGGAACTGCTACACCCGCGTGAATTAATTACGGTATGCGCGCGCGCTTTATTTAGAATCATTGAATTAAGTTAACGAAAAAATATTATAATTTAAATAAAATGATAAATATTTTAAATTAAGTTGTGTGTTTATATGTGTGTAATCTGTTCATCAGAAACAACCCACTGTTGTAGGATTTACCCGGAACGCGGCATCAGTCACGTGACGAGAAGTCCTACAACTGTGTTGTCAACTTTTTTTTCTTAATTATATATTTAAAACTGGATAATTTTTAAGGTAAAATGTTATTTAATCAAGGTCGTCAAATCGCACCCAAATTTTTTTTTACTGAAAATTTTCAATTTTTCCGCGGTTGTAGTATAAAAAATTACATAATTATGTGATTAATATTTTTAAATTTTACGGCGTATTTGATATAAAAAATCTGGTAAGGTTAAAAGTGGGAAAGTTATACAAACTTTTTTTTCCCACTTCTCTTTTATAAATTTACATCGGAAATCGAACGTAAAATTTAGTATAGAAGTTTATAGAAATTTCTAACTAAAAAATAAACGTATAAAACATTATTTTTGTTACGGGTTAATTAAGTTCATCCAAAGCAACGTAATTTATCGCCTTATTAATGGATTTATTAGTGTTATTTTAAGCCACATTAGTTTTATACACGTGAAAATTGTATTTTAACTCATCATATCTTTTTTCTCAAACTACTTTTTAACTGGTTTTTTCCATTACATCACAAACTTAACTTCAGTACTTTTTTTAATTAAAATAAGTCTAACGTTATACCTTTTCAACTTAAAAGTTAACGTTTAAATGTTTTCACATCGAAACGTTGAGTACTTCTGATCAAACTTATAAGTTACTTACAAGTTGTTAAAAGTAAAACTTATTTATCCTCTATAAAGTTTTCGTTATAACTTATATTTAGTCTGTATTTATAATAATTTTTTTTTCAAAAATATATTTCATATTTCTTTAAACTTTTGTATATCATATTGATTAAAATTTTTGTCGACATAACTTTATCGTTATTTTTATCTTTCTAAGATTAATTAAAATCTGCTTTTTTGTGATTACTGTCTTCAGATCTTAAGATAGTCTTAGATTTTGTCATTTTTACTAGAGAACCCATAGCGCTCCGCAGCATCAGTAAGTAAATAAATTATGTTATAATAGATAATTTACATTGTGGTTTACAAGACTTTAGTTCCAGACATTAGCAGTGCGTCAACCGTCAGGTTTTATCTCCACATACACATTTTTAAAAGATTTTGTACGTGATAGGTTAAGTACAATTGTCCACGGCTAAAAACTAGTTCAGGTATTTAAATTCCTACTCGGTCCAGATTTTTCCCTTTGGACGTTGTTGATGGTCATGCAAAATTCTTACCGTAGAAAGGGAATGTGTTTGTTCCTCCAAACTTTTATCTGAATTGAGCGATAGAAGTCGTTTTGGGTTCATTTGATGGCGCTTGACATGCCTGGTGACTTTTTAAAGACCCAAACGAATTCTGTAATTTAATTAGTCGCTGAGGTATCTCGGTTTGAATACCTTTGAGTATGAGAAAAGGTATGTTCTCTTATAAATCCTCTCATAATTGAATGAGCGTTGTCAGTGCTTAATGGTTATCTACGGCCTAATGTATTAAGGGTGTAATAAGAGTGTTTTAAGACCCCCCAAAAAGTCAGTAATTAAAATAGTAAATTGAATTTGTTTAGTTTGTATACCAAAGTTTTTAATATATAAATTCATTTTTTATAATATATATTAAATTTTATATGCATAATTGTCATTTAAATGAAGTAATGTTAGCTATTTGAGTTTAAAAATATATAAATCGTGTATATATATATAGAGGTGTGATAAAAAAATACGGTGAATGAATTTTTATAGCGGCAACTGCCGATGCTACATCCATTTGCTGTAGCAAATGGATGTTCTCAAATCAGTCGATCACATAGCGTGATCGACTGAGACAGGCAGGGATAAGTTGTAACACGTTCGAGCTTGCCAGTCAGCTGCCAGAGCCGCTAGAGTGAAGTTGTGTTTATCGTGTCTGTTGTGCAACATGAATTTTGAACACATTAACATTATGTTTTGTTTTAAGTTGCAAAAGAGTGCCAAAGAAGCTCACGAAATGTTAAAATCGGTGTACGGCGATAATGCGGTAACTTTGAAAACTGTGTACAAGTGATATGACCGATTTAAAAACGGAAATGAGTCTGTTGAAGACGAGCAGCGTGCGGGACGTCCAGTAACCTCAAAAACAGTTGAAAATCTGCAAAAAGTGGAAACAGTGGTTCGTTCAAATAGGTGAATGACTATTCGAGAGCTATCGGAAGACCTTAACATCTCGTACGGATCCGTTTAAAGCATTTTAACTAATGAATTGCAAATGAGACGAGCGAGTGCAAAATTTGTTCCTTGATTTTGTGTGATGAACAGAAGGAAAATCGTGTGTCAATTTGCATGGAGTTGAAGGGTCGTCTTCATGCAGATTCGGACTTCATGGCCAAAATTGTAACTGGAGATGAAATTTCGGTCCACGGCTATGACCCTGAGACCAAAATGCAGAGTTCCCAATGGAAAACCAGTTCATCTCCTCGCCCTAAAAAGGCACGTCAGTCCAAATCAAACATCAAGGTCATGCTCGTTGTTTTTTCGATAGTGAGGGCATAGTTCGATCAGAGTTCGTTCCAAGGGGAACAACTGTAAACTCTGAATTTTATAAGGGTGGACTGCAACGTTTGCGAAACGACGTACGAAGAAAGCGACCAGAAAAATGGACCGATGGCTTCCTTCTTCACCACGACAACGCGCCGTGTCACACCTCGCTTCTCATTCGCGAGTTTTTAGCCGAAAAAAGTGTTTCTGTCTATCCACATCCGCCATACTCACCGGATTTAGCACCATGTGACTTTTGGCATAATTAATAATTAAAACTGCGCTTAAAGGAAAACGTTGCTGACATTGAGAGGGCCACGACCGAGCAGCTGAACGCCCTTCCGAAAGACGCCTTCCAGAAATGCCTCCAGTCACGGAGTCAACGTTGGGATAAGTGCATTGCTAGCCAAGGACAGTACTTTTAAGGACATTAAATCGAATTCTATGTAACCTTATTAATTTTTTAATAAAAATAAAAATTTATTCACTGTATTTTTTGATCACACCTCGTGTATATACATATATACATATATATATATATACATATATATATATATATATATATATATATATATATATATATATATATATATATATATATATACAGAAAGAATCACGAACTTCCACCAGGGTTTTTATAACCTATTCTACTTATAAAAATAATGGAAAAAGTTATTATAAAAATATACAAAAATGCTTCGTTTACGAGTTAGGCTGATGAAAGATTTCACTCTGATTTCAGCTACCCCGGTGAAATGAGCTCGTACTGACATTTTTAAACGTATATGTAGGAGAATAATTAGTGATTAATTATGGTTTTTGACCTAAAATTGTAATAAAATAGGTCCCAGAACCATATCTACAGTAGTTTTTGAAAAATATGGGATGAAAACCAATAAATTTCGATTAAAAATTCCTGTTTTTTTTTTTATTTTGTTTGACGTACAGTAATATTGTTAAATTGGTAATAAACACGTAAAAATTTTAAAGAAAAATTGAAAAAAATTTAATTCTGAAAAAGTAAAATAAAATAAGTGGTAAATAAAACATGGTGTAAAACAAGTTAAATAAAACAGAAAAGTTAGAAAAATTCGAATTTTTTTTAGAAACGGTAAATTACTAAATTTGTCAGAAAAGTGGTCAACTAAATGGTCAACGCTAAACAGAATACGGACTCAGCAAGGTAGGTGCCCCTATTTCCTGTATAAATGGGGTAAAACACCCTTTGTGAGTGTGGTGAAAATCAAATTGTCAGACACATCACAGAAGTTTGCTCTAGGACAGCTTATGAAGGGAATCCTGAAGATTTCCTGATGGCGACTCCAGAATCAGTAACATATATTAGTTTTTTAATTCTTTGTTTGTAATTTTGACTGTAATTGGTGTTATGTTTTGGTGCCATACGCTAAATAAATAAATAAATGTCAGAAAAGTACTTACTTAATGTAGACAAAAACCAATTCATTTTTGATGATATGAAAAAACAGATTTGTAAAAACAGATTTTATTGCTTACATTAAGTATATCGGATACTATGAACTGTGCCATTGTTTGCGAACGTTTACTGTGAATTTTAGTTTGAAGGTGATCGGTTTTCTATTGAAGTAATGTCGTATTTATTTACAAAAGAGGAATACGCTGATACGGTATTTATTTCGGGCATATGTCATTACATACGTCCGATGTTTGGTAATGCTACAACTGCTGCAGTAGAACATGAAATACGTTTTTTGAATTGCAGAATTTCAGATCCCAAAATAACTAGTGCGATTATTCCAAATCTTCGGGAATCAGGTTCATTACATAGTATTCGTACCAGATATTATTCAGTTTATCTTACACTATTTTGTTCTAAATTTAATTTTTTAAAAATTTTCTGTAAATGTGTTATGTGTAATTATTTAACAAAATTATTGTACATCAAATATAAAAAACATGGTTTTTTAGCCAAATTTATTACTTTTCACTCCAAATTCTTCAAAAACTACTGCATATACTTTCTGAGACGTATTTTATTGGATTTTTCAGCTCAAAAACCGTGTGAAATTAATTTTTTTTTACTCAACGTAAACGTACGTACTCAACGTAAAAATTTTAGTACGACCTCATTTCACCGAGGTAATTTAAATCCAAGCGAAAGTTTTCACTAGCCGTAACTCGTAAACAAAGCATTTTAGGACATATATTTATATGAATTTTTTTCATTGTTTTCACGAGTAGAATAGGTTATGAATTTGCGGGAGAACTTCGTGACACCCTATATATATATATATATATATATATATATATATAAGACGATATCGTCTATAAAGACGAGTTTATATAGGTGAAATAAGATTTAATATTTATTAACAAGTTCATAGTAATAAAGTGTGCATGTCATGTACATATTTATATATATTGCTCTTTTCTACGTATGAATATCTGGGTTGTATACACGATTGCTCTGTGTAGAGAAAATATCACGTTTGAACGATACATACTTCATAACGTACGGCTTATTAATTTAATTAACATACTAACTATGTTCGTATGCATGACTTTATTTCTCTGTACACGCATATACGTGTGCGAGCGTACGTATTGTTATATTTTACTACTAATAACAAATGGAATAAAGCATATATCATATAGTTCGCCGATATTGATTGGTAAAGTACATGTGTTTTATAATACATTGTTTTAAATTAGTAGTTAGTTATTAAAGATTATAGCCCTTGCCAAGAAAGAAAACACCTGTGTTTGAGATTTATCTTTTATAACAAAAATATAAATAATTTAAAAAAACCCTTATGAATTGTACCTTATTATTTTTTGTAAGAAAATTGTATAAAGTAAAATTGAGCTTAAAAATACTGTATTCTTTTTGTTCCAGTTTTCCCAGAAATTATTTCCGTTGAATGAAACACTACATTATAGAGAGTAGGCTGGCGAAATATTTCGCCAAATTAAAGTTCAAAATTCTTATCTGTGTATTCAAATTTTGTGAACTTTTTTTTGTCATCAGTCATTTGACGGGTTTGATGCAGCTCTCCAAGATTCCTTATCTAGTGCCAATCGTTTCATTTCAGTATACCCTCTACATCCTACATCCCTAACAATTTGTTTTACATATTCCAAACGTGGCCTGCCTACACAATTTTTTCCTTCTACCCGTCCTTCCAATATTAAAGCGACTATTCCAGGATGCCTTAGTATGTGGCCTATAAGTCTGTCTCTTCTTTTAACTATATTTTTCCAAATGCTTCTTTCTTCATCTATTTGCCGCAATACCTCTTCATTTGTTACTTTATCCACCCATCTGATTTTTAACATTCTCCTATACCACCGCATTTTAAAAGCTTCTAATCTTTTCTTCTCAGATACTCTGATCGTCCAAGTTTCACTTCCATATAAAGCGACACTCCAAACATATACTTTCAAAAATCTTTTCCTGACATTTAAATTTTTTTTTGATGTAAACAAATTATATTTCTTACTGAAGGCTGGTTTCGCTTGTGCTATTCGTCATTTTATATCGCTCCTGCTTCGTCCATCTTTAGTAATTCTACTTCCCAAATAACAAAATTATTCTACCTCCGTAATCTTTTGTCCTCCTATTTTCACATTCAGTGGTCCATCTTTGTTATTTCTACTACATTTCATTACTTTTGTTTTGTTCTTGTTTATTTTCACGCGATAGTTCTTGCGTAGGACTTCATCTATGCCGTGAACTTTAATTTTACAATATTAATCAGAATTAAATTTTTACAACCTTTCTTTATAATTGAATGTGTTTATTACCATCTAACAAAGCAATTTTACGTGACATATAAAATAGTGTCTTTCGACTCCAATCTTTTGTATTTTATCTCAGATCTTTCGAAAACTATTAAAAATAAAGTTCTGTCAGTTTTATCAATTTTTCAGATCAAATTTCATTTAAAACTCCTTGAAAACTCCTTAATTTGAGTCTTAACATAAACATATAATGAAATTCTTCTGAAACTTTCATAACCTAGTTTACTCGCAAAAATAATGAAAAAAAAAATCAAAAATTGTAAAATATTTATAAAAATATGTCTTAAAATGATTCGTTTGCGAATTACGGCTAGTGAAAGATTATGCTCCCATTTCAGCTACACCGGTAAAATGAGGTCGTACTGAAAATTTTAGAACGTTAATTAAGGCCCAGCATTAGTAATTTCTTTAGTTTTTTATTTGAAAATGAACAAAATATTTCCTAGAACTGAATATGGAGTAGTTTTTGAGAGATCTGGGGTGAACACCAAATGGGGTAAAAAAAAAACCTGTGTTTTATGTTTTACGTACAATAATTTGTTGAATGTGTAATAAACGTATAAAACTTAATTTTTTTATTTTTCAATGAAATTTTCATCATAAGAACAAATAAAATTGCTTTAATTATATTTGATTTATTTTTTAAAAACTATTTTTTTTTAAATTACAAACTGGCAGCAGTTAAAAACTTTTATCCTTAATAGCTCCGTAAATATTAATTTCATCGAATTTTGTTTTACTAAATAAAATTTTATATCTTTATTAGGAAAAAAAGCTCTTGTGTACTTATGTACGCACGTAAGAAGTTATACGTCTTTGGCGTGAATAAAAAAAGAATTTTTTACGCATTCAAACAAATTTGAACTGATTCAAACTATCGATAGACGAAATTAAATACCATGAATAAATAACAATTAAATTAAATTAAGTAATATTTATTTTATACAATTTAAAATGTATTGAAGTATTCCTTATCGTAAAACAAAATTCATCGAATATATTTCGATTAGTTTTGTTCAATTAATTCTTCGGATGACGATTGAATAGGCTTTATTTTATAATAGTGTATTTTTACAAAAAATTTGTTTTTTGTAAATTTAAAATTATGTAAGCAAAATCAAAATTATTCTGATGTGTGCTATTTTCTGTGTCATTAAAAAATATAATTCTACTCGTAAAAAATAATACTTACATAAATATAAACTCAAATGTTGATACACAATTTTCACAAAAAGAAATAAATAAATAAATATACGCTGCAATATAAATAAAGTTTTATGAATATGAACAATATTCACATTTTAAAATATCCGTCTTCAGAAATCCGTGTATATAAATATTTATTTATTACGAATCCATATTTTGTTATGTTTACAATACGTTCTAATCACTTAATTGCAGCGAACGACTGATTGAATTAGATACTACAAGCACGAGCGTGCAAATTGATCCACTTGGACCTGCGCAAATCTTTATGGTGTGTTACATCGGCGCGCGCAACTTCCGTGATTTGCTGAAAATACAATCTGATCAGTTTTTCCTAACGCCCCAAAAGAAATATAACTTCAAAAAAGAAAATATTTCAAAACAGATTGGTAAACAGCTGAGATTAATTTGGAATTTCAAAAATTATGTAGGTTTGACTATTTTTTGGCTGTTTTCATTACGTTCACCAATTTAATTAAAAATAACTAATTTCGAAATAAGTAACAGAAAGACACAAAATTATTGGACTTACATTTCATTTTAACGATTGCAGCTGTAAATTAGTATTTAACAGTTGATTTCAAAAATTGAGATGTAATTTTGTTATAATAAAAGGTTCAACATTTTTTGTAATAAAACATTATTGAACAAAAAATTATCATATTAAAATAATTGAAAAATCTTAATTAACGACATTTTTGAATATTCAAACATAGCTATTTTGTAAAAGAGTTTTTTTGCAGGGGTACATGTAAACCAGATTTCATGACATAAATTTTTATTGAAAAAAAATTAACACAAAATTCCTGCCAGAGGGAAAATGAAGCTACAGTAGATACATTTTTTTGTTTACTCTCATATCCTAAATGAGTTCGTTAAATTTTTTAACACCTCCGGGGACAATATTTTTTTTTATACAAAACTATTTTATACCGTGTGAAAAAATGTCAATCTTGAGTGCGATCTGAACTCGTTACCTTACAGATACAAGGGGCAAATGTGCTACACCTTATCACGGAAGTAGATGGAGTAGCGGAAGATAATAAATAATAATACATTATTGAGATCTCAGGAATAGTCGATCTTTCTTTTCTTTTCTCTGTTTAGCCTCCGGTAATTACCTTTCAGATAATACTTCAAAGGATGAATGAGGGTGATATGTATGAGTGTTAATGAAGTGTAGTCTTGTACAGCCCTAGGTCGACCATTTGTGAGATGTGTGGTTAATTGAAACCCAACCACCAAAGAACACCGGTATCCACAATCTAGTATTCAAATCCGTGTAAAAGTAACTGACTTTACTAGGACTTGAACGCTAGAACTCTCGACGTCTAATCAGGGAAGACGCATTCATCACTAGACCACCGGTGGGTTAGGAAAGGTCGATGTGTGATTGCTTACACTTCATTAACATTCATATATATATATCATCCTCTGAAGTAATACCTTACGGTAGTTCCGGAGGTTAAACAGAAAAATAAAAGAAATTATTTAGGTCAGAAAGATCTTAGAATTGAGATCAAATTAAAAATTGTGATAGTAAATTAAAAATTAATGGCTTATTATTTTTTTCTTAATTTAATGTATTATTACAGGAAAAGCTGTTTGGTTATTATCAACAAAAAAAGTTCACCAATTCCATTTTTTTTGTTTATATTTTATTTTAATTTTTAAAAAAATTATTATTATAGCAATAACAAAGCTATATTGGATCTAAATTAGTTTGTATATCGTAACTTAATAAACTTGTTCTGACATAAATATTAGATATAACCAGATTGCATTTTTTTCTCTTCTCCCTAATATTAGGCCGATGCTACTCTTTTTTTATTTTTTTTTATTTATTTAGTGGTGCCCTAAGGGAAAACTGTTAAATTACAGAACACCCTTTTCCCACTATTTTCTTCTTCGTCTTCTTTTTAACTCCCCTGTCCTTCCAATACAACAACCATTTACCTTCTCTTCTATAACGCCACCCCCCGCATCACCCATACAACCATCACCATCCCTGTTCACCAATAAAGGAATGAGTTAGTACTGCTTCAGTTGATTTACAAATGGATGAAGGGGGACACTGATCGTTTTTATCTAATCGTTTATCAGTTACGTACTTTTGATGAAACTGAATTGGAACCGCGATTATCGAAGTCAGTTTTAAGTTTAAAGTGCAATCAATCGTTACAAATTATTATATCGGAATAAAATTCGTTTCGCCCGTTTTATTACTATTATTATTTCTCATTTTTTAAATATTAAATACCAGTGTTAAAATTTTAATTAGTTTTAAATTGCGTTTTGATGTTTTACCCGGTTTTTAACTTAAAAATAAACTGTTAGATATTTTATAAAATAAGACTTATAACTACGGGAAATTAAATGTAATATTAAAAATAATTAATTTGCATTTATCTATTCCAAAAATTAAAATGTAATTAATAAAACAATTTGAATTTTCTTACATCTTATTGTATTTCATTCAGCCATCTCTTTTCGGGTCTGAATCTTCTTTTTCCTTTTTGGTTTCTTGTTATGCACGTTCCCTATTGTACAACATATTGATTTGTAAATGACCCACCCGATGCAATCTGTCCATGTTATACAGAGTCATTCACGGGAACCAGATGTTTTTGAAGCGAGTTGTACTCGGGCGTTCGTGGTGGGAGGGGCACGTGGCTCGTGTCTGACGTTTCCTTTGTTCATAGCATTTACCATTTTAGTCGTTGAGATGACGCCGTGGACGCTAGACCAACACTTATACGCCTATGACAGTTTTGTGCGAAATGACGAATCCGTAACTGCTGTTCAGCGAGATTTCCGCCGTCAGTTTAATATCCATCGAAATGCAAGCGTCCGTGTTCGTAACACAATATTGCGACGGGTAAACAACCTTCGAACAAGCGGTTCAATATTGAAGAAAAAACCACCGGGTCCCCGACGAACCGCTAGCACTCCGGAGAACATCGAACGAGTAAGGGAAGCCATTTTCAGAAGCCCACGCCGCTCTATTCAGAGGCATTCAGTAGCGCTTCAAATGAGCACAAGTACGGTAAGATGAATTCTGCATACAGACCTGCATTTCCATCCTTACAAGATAGCCGTCGTGCGGCAGTTAAACGAGCAAGATTCCACGCAGCGATTACAATTTTGTCGACAAATGCTTACCGTTTTTGAATAAAATGAAAATTTGTTATTGTTAATGAGTGACGAAGCCCATTTTCATCGGAATGGCTTCGTCAACAAACAGAATTGCCGGTATTGGGCAGAAAGAAACCCACATCGGCTTCACGAGAGACCACTTCATAGCCCAAAGGTGACTGTCTGGTGTGCGATAGGAAAGGTCGGTGTTATTGGACCGTATTTTTTGAAGAAAATGACGCTGCCGTAACTGTAACAGCCGATCGTTACATTGCGATGTTGAATACGTTTTTCATCCCTGAGTTACGAAACCGGGAAATCGATTTTCAAAATGTGTTATTCCAGCAGAATGGAGCTACAGCGCACACAGCGAGGGCAACGATGGCTGTTCTCCCTAACTTGTTTCCGGGACGGATCGTTTCCAGATTCGAGGACATTCCTTGGCCCCCTCGGCCCCTGACTTGAGTAGTTGTGATTTTTTTTTTTTGTGGGGGTTTCTGAAATCGCGTATGTACGGCAATAAACCGCGTACATTGGGGGACCTAAAGATCACAATTCGTCATCACGTCACCCAGTTTGATGTAGACATGCTGCAAAGAATTGAGGCTAATTACCGTGAAAGGCTACAACAATGTATTGCCCAAAATGGACATCACTTGCCGGACATAATTTTTCGTTCATGAGTTAAGTAACAAATGCTTTGATTTAACAAGTGTTTCAGTACCAATAAAACTTTTTTAAAGTAAATATTCAATTTTTTATGATTATTTTAAAAACATCCGGTTCCCGTGAATGACCCTGTATTTTATCTTAAAAAGAATAAAAAATTCCTTTTTCTTTATTTCTTTTATTTAATTTATACCATTACTAACATCCCCATGCGGTTTCGCTCACGTTATATGATTACTTGTGTTTCCTGTCGCGATTAATGTTTTTTTTTAATTTATTCTTTTTAAAATTAAATAATCGGATAAAGGCGTAGTCAGTTGCGTCGCAAATACAGTAACAGTGGAAGCGGCTGTTTTGGTTGGCCCGCCGCGCTGTACATCGCCGCACACTTTAAAAAATCGAAACTGAGAAAATCGGAAAATAGTTTTTATATATTTATCTAAAAGGGAATTTTCAAGGAATAATTTAGTTAATATATCTTTTGGTGTAGTCAGAACTGGTAAAAATTTGTAATCATCGTTCAAATCTTTTACCTTCCTTCACCCCAATTAAGGTTGACTTTCTAAAAATTTAGAAATTGGTTTTATATATATTCATATGAAGATTACACA
Organism: Lycorma delicatula; assembly: GCF_047948215.1. Taxonomy (NCBI): domain Eukaryota; kingdom Metazoa; phylum Arthropoda; class Insecta; order Hemiptera; family Fulgoridae; genus Lycorma; species Lycorma delicatula. The sequence goes on from NC_134458.1 coordinate 369,511, forward strand.
CACTAAAAATGAAGTTGATATCTTCATTTGTTACTAATAAGTTAAAAATAAAGTAGTAAATTTTATTTTTATTTCTTTTATCTATTTTAACTCGATTTTTTTATTAGCATGAACTTACTAAGAAAGAGGAAATTTATAAGAATTTTTCTCAATTTATCTATAGAAGTTATTGTTCGGCGTTGATTATTAATCACTCACGACTTGTACATAATATATATATAAATATATAATATTTCTAGGATTGCTTTCTATTAGGGTCTATTAGGATAAAATATCGCTATAACTTTCTTATTAAGTAAAATATCGAATTCGTTTAAAGTTCCTATTATTCTTTGGAAAAGGGCCTAAAATTTATTTAAACTAAAGTTTTTGGATATCACCAACCATTGGCCCAAGGGATGGAAAAAATTGGATTTAGAAGACAAAAAAATCATACCTTCCTTAATAGGCATATCGATCGGTTTAAATTGGTCGTTAGTCCTGTATACATTTTGTCGTTTTTTCTGAAACAAATTTTGAAATGAGCACTTACGGCAAGAGAAGACCAAAATGTTGCTGGAATTGTAACATGATAGGATTTGTCACATGCTAAACATGTGAAACTTTTTTCACATGAAACCATTGTCGTATTGAGTAAATTTGAAGTTTTTCTTAACTTTAAAGTGGAAATCTAGTTTATCCCGTACTTATCATCGGTAAAAATTACCTCCGCCTTCCTGCGTGCCGTAAGGGATTTTTTTATTTATTTATATTTAATACTAGCTGTACCCGCCACGCTTCGCTGTGGCACATTGTGGTTGCATGGATGAGAAATGAGAAACAAAACAAAGCATACGTTTTATAGAAGTTTAATTTTGCAATACTTGTGGATACACAATATTTTTTTTGTTTTTCCACTGTCTGCGTAGATATAAAGGCTATCCGGTTTGCCAACTCGGGAACACGCACATACAGTTGTCCATGTGAGAAGCAATCCGCATCTAAATCTAAACCACACAACTCTAAAGATTGACCATGAGATTTATTGATTGTGATTGCAAATGCCAATCCGTCGGTATCATGGGTATTCGAGGAATGAGGACATCTTCACCTTTGAAAGGCCCCGTTGCTTCCACTACGTTATTCATCAAATTCTTAACTGCAAGTCGCGTGCCGTTGCAGTGTTTTGGCTGATTAATTTTCCGCAACAGAATAATTGTCATTTTTTTATATGGCAGATCAAGTGAGTTTAAAAGTTCTGTTGGATAATTGACTACTTCATCTGCTGCCACAACGGTGACTATCGACTTATATGTAATTTCCTCACTTTGAATGCTGGATTGAGTAACATTATTAAGTTGATACACATCTTTATTCTTTGCGACAAGGATAGCTCGTTCACCGAGCCGATCGTGATTTCTATGATTAATTTAAATATCAGCAACTACTTTTTCGATGTTACTAAATTACAAATATTATCAGGAAATGATATTCGTCTAGACGTCTCATCGACTGGCAGCTGTCCGTTTCCAATGTCCAGTAACTGTCGTGAGAATACCTCAGCTGATGGATCGTTCTGCAACTGAACACGCATATTCGTAGTCGACTGCAATGTACGTACGTGTCGCCACAGTGTTGAATATTTCAGGCAAGCATTTATTTCGTCTGCTGGTGTCGATCCAGAAATTACAGGCAATGTTTGCCTAAAATCTCCTGCGAGCAATATCAAAGCATTCCCGAATGGTTTAACGTTTCCACGCAAATCTCGTAACGATCGATCAAGAGCTTTTTTATGTGTCATCGTGCATTCATCCCAAACAATGAGTTTACATTTTTGTAATACTTTTCCCATACAGGATGCTTTGGAAATATTGCACGTGGGAGTCTCGATGATTTGCTTGTTTAATGGCAACTTCAGAGCTGAATGCGCAGTCCTTCCACCTGGTAACAATGTCGCAGCTATTCCAGACGAAGCAAGATCTAAGGCTATGTCATTTTTTGATCGAACCGTTGCTAGAATCAATCTAATGAGGAAGAATGTTTTCCCAGTTCCTCCTAGCGCATCCAAGAAGAAGGACCCCCAACTCCGTCATTTATCATTTGCATTATGCGATCATAAATGCCTTTCTGTTGAAAAAAAATGAATTTATTAATTTTATTATTATTCCGAGATAAAGTAATTTATTTTTCGAAATTTTCTTTCTCGTGGTATTAATTTTGTATTGAATTAAATTTTAAACGTTACCAAAGTAGTTAACAAAAAATTTAAATTGCATCATCATATCACAAGATTTAAAGCGTAAGTATATTATAATATACATTACATTTCACATAATCGTATTTTTTCTTTCTTAAATGAAAATCCTTTATAAAGCAATAAGATATAATAAAAAAAAAAAAATGAAAAAATAATAACGGAAAGGAGTATAAAAGTTAAGATAATATATATAGCAGAAAGTACATGAAAAAATGATGGTACAAGTATAAGATTTCAAAATTAAATTATGGATAAATGTTTATATAATAGAAAAACTGGAAAAAATAACTCCTTATATCAAGTTGTTAACCCCTTTCCACCAACCATCACCGACTACATTACTTGCTATATATAACTTTAATTTTACGTTATTATATGAAATCTGAAACTTTTTAATATATTTGTTATTGAAACGTCATTCAATTTCTTACGAATAATTTTTTTCTCTAACTGAAATTTTTATCGACTTATTTACTCTTTTTTACATTTCTCGTTTTCATTTCATTTCGTATAAATTTCGTATAAAACTGCAATAAAGATTGCAGTTTTAAAACTACAGTAATATAATCCCTTTTATTATTATTATTACCATTTTTCTTTAATTATTATTATTTTATCTGAATTATTACGATATTTATATAGCTTTTTCAAATATTTATTGATATTATTAAAAAAAAATAAATAAATATATCTAACAAAAAGTAAAATAACACAATTTATTGTTTTATACTTATATTTTTCTGTTTATCTTTCGGAACCGTAAGGTATTACTTCAGAGGATGATATATATGAATAAAGTATAGTCTTGTACAGTCTCAGATCGAGCATTCCTGAGATGTGTGGTAAAATGAAACCCTACCATCAAAGTACACCGATATTCACGATTTAGTATTGCAAGTCCGTATAAAAGTAACTGCCTTTAGTAGGATATTAACCTTGGAACTCTCAGCTTTGAAATCATATGATTTGCAATGACATCACTAGATCAATTCGATGACTGTTGTTTTATACTTTTAAATTATTTTTTTAAATTTATAAGAAAGTTTAATTATTATTCGTAGTCTCTTTAATTTTTTTAGCTTTCGGAACCACCGTACTTTAAAGAATAAATGAGAATAATGTGTATGAATATAAATGAAGTATAGTCTTGTACAGTCTCAGGTTGATTATTCCTGATATGTATGGTTAATTGAATCCCCATCACCAAAGTACACCGATATGATCTATGATCTAGTACTCAAATCCTACAAAAGTAAACTGCCTTTACTAGGATTTGAACCTTAGAATTCTCTACATTGAAATCAGCTGATTTGCGATGACAAGTTCACCACTAGTCCGATCTCCATGGCGGAGTGGTAGCATCTCGGTCTTTCATCTGGAGTTCCCAGGTTTGAATCCCGATCTCGCATGATATTTCATACGCTACAAATATATATTGAGCTAATGACTATAGCAGTAGATGCTTGTAAAACTAAAAAAAAAAATAGAAATAAAATCAACCCGATTGGTTATTATTAGTTTAGTAAGTATTTATCACAGATTAAAAATTCTATTGGTTGTTTATAAAAGTAGTAAGGGAATATAATATGACGTAATCTTGTTTGATTGGTGTCGCTTCTTATCTTTATTTACATTAATCCACCAATCCGGTTTCAAGTTTATAAAATACTAGGATAAAAAGATTGATTATGATTTAGATATAAAAACATTGGTTGATTAGAGGAAAGTGTTATCTCTATTACCTTTTTATCTGTAATCTATTGAAAATGGACATCCACTGAAGAGAAAAGTTTCTGTCGTATTCCAACTACATCTACCATATATCTATCCAATTATTTCTGTTCAATTTTGAGACACATAGACACGTTGAGAAAAAATTTGGTTTGAGAATAAAAATACACGATTTTTCAGAAATTTTGTGTTTATCTTTTAACGTAACCATCATGTAATTCAATAAATTTAGACCAACAATTTTCCAACTTTGTAATAATTTTAGTATAATGCGATATGTCCAACTCTACAAATTAAGCAATTGTCTCAACTTTGATCAGTAACGCGAAAACGATGTTTCTAGACCTATGTACTTTTAGAATCTACTATTTCAGAATGCAATTCTCAAAAAGAGCTATACGAAGACTAAAAGTAGAACTGTCTCTTGGCTTTCTCTCTCTGTTACTCTAACCTGAGAATAAAACTATTACGCTTAGAATGTATTTTATTAACAAAATTTCAATCGATAATTTTTTTAAAAGATATTACATAATTTTTTTTAAATTTTTGAATGGGGGTGTCTTTTCTCAACTTTTTTCTTGTTATAGATGAGTCTGAGAAATGCCGTTTACACACACCTCATAAATGGGAGAGTGTCGGACTCCCACGGGTTCGGCTAGATGTTATTAAGAGCCTATGTGTTCCCGCACACTGCCAAACCTTTTCTCAACATAGGAAAGAATTTATCATTCACACATTGATGTTTTTTAATAGAATTTATTAAAAGATTTCATGAGTGTAAGAATTAAAATAAATAAAATTTTAAATAATCTTTGTAGAATGACTTTTTTCATTATTTTTATAAAAAGAATGTGTATTAAAGTAAGATAAAGCTTCCGGAAACACCCTCTATATTATTATTATTAATTGGAAATAATAATTAAAATATTAACTAATTCAGTTTAATTAAATTTTTTAATCTCTATTTATTATTTAAAATGCATGTTTTTATTTACTTTTTTTTGTTTATACGGATGTTAGCAAACATCCGATTTTTTTTACTTTCCGTTGTCTTTTTAATTTTTTTAAAACAAAAAAACACTGGACGAATCTGATCAATTATTTTTTTGACCTTTGATAGACTTTGATAGATTGATAATTCTTATGTTCGAATCCACCGGGTTGGTCTAGTGGTGAATGCGTCTTCGCAAATCAGCTGATTTGGAAGTCAAGAGTTCCAGCGTTCAACTTCTAGTGAAGGCAGTTACTTTTATACAGATTTGAATACTAGATCGTGGATACCGGTGTTATTTGGTGGTTGTTGGGTTTCAATTAACCATACATCTCAGAAATGGTCGACCTGATACTGTACAAGACTACAATACTTCATTTATACTCAAACATATCATCCTCATTCATCCTCTGAAGTAATATCTGACGGTAATTTCCGGAGGCTAAACAGGAAAAAGGAATTCCTATGTTCGGGTAATCAGTAAGGTTAAATAAGAATCGTACGCAGGAAAGTTTTATGAAGAAAGATCTTTAGTCGTAGATTAAACTATATCTTATAAGTACTAATACGGTTTTCACAAATTTATTTATTTTTTAAATTTTATTTAATAAAATTATTTCAAAATATCAGTAATTTAATAAAAAAAGAATGTAATATAATATTATTTTCGTACAAAAGTGAGTGACGTAATTTTTCGTATAGAGCCCTATCTACGTACTTATAATTTAAGTGATTTATGTAATTGAGATGCGTTTAATTATCATATTATCTTTACGTTCCACAAAATGTTTAAACAAAAAAAAAAAACGTTATTGAATGAATTCGTTTTATTTCAATTTGCGTCCATTATTTTGATTATATCTATTTTACTGTTTGTACAGAATTAAGCATATACTAGATCATTTTTTTTTAATGTAACTTGTTTAACGAATTTACTAGAAATAGCAATTTACAGATTGAAATTTTAACATCAGTTGTTTCTTTATTCGATGTATTTACTATTACAATATTACATTGCCTCTCCTGAAAAATATCTATCAGAACGTAAATCTTTGGTATTTATTTTTTTCAATATGCACTTTACAAAAGAAGTCGTAATAGGAACTAAAATTAATACTCTGTATATATTTCTCACTCACTCTCTCTCCCTCGATCACTCTCTCTCTCTCTTCTTTCTATTTCCTAGTGATTAATCGTATACTTTTTACGCTTAGGATTCATTTTAGTAAAATGATTTCAAACCATAAATTTTTTATTCAATGTCAAAGAAATTTTTAAAATTTGTTTTTGCGAATTCCTTTCCCAAATTAAGGATAGAAATTTTTATTTTGTATAATTCACCAGGTACATCACAGTACTTCCTTTACGAAGTAAAGGAAGATGATCAGTCATTTACACGTGTTTGAAATCCAGTGGCGGCTCTTAGCTAAAATTAGTGGAAATGGTGCTTTTTTCAGGGCCTTTTCAAGACCACGGTTAAAGTATTCTGTAAAATAAAAGAACAGAAAAGAATGAATAAAACTGAGTAGCTGGAAGCAGGATAATAACCTGCTTCGGAAAGTAGAGTTTTTAAGCACGTTATGCTTAAAAAACGTATTCGGTTTAACCGAATAAGTAATAAAATGTCAATACAGATATTTTTGTTAGTTCAATGGTGTTTAATTTAAATTTCTATGTACACAGAAACAAATACATAATTACTTTTTACTAATTACCTTCTCTTTCGCCATTTCAGCGTGTTTTTGGACAGATTTGGCAATCAAAGAGCCCTTGCTTTCCGCCATATTCTGATCACTACTGAAAAAACAACGAAACCGCTTTTGCATTCCTTCTACTAACTAAGCTAGAAAAGAGAACGAACAAGAAACGTTCCACATACACGCGGAAGCGACAGTGTTCTTTCTTTCTCTCGCAGCATCGCGTGCAGCTTCCTATGTGTGCATCCGCACAACAGCCAAACACCGCGCCGCTGGAAATGTGAAACACACAGTTCCATATAAAGATTTTTGTATATTTTTTATAAAACGGAAGATGGCTGTTGACATTAATCTTAAGGATTATATATTGTACAAGTATAAAGAGAGAGTTAAACAAAAAAGGACTTATTATATTAATTGTTATCATAATATCAAGTGAAAATTGGAGTTCCATAGTGCCTATACGCGAGTCGCCACTGTTGAAATCCCAAAACCGTGTTAAGAAATTTTATTTAACAGAAGGTGGTTTCTAGAGGTTTTTTTTTTTAATTGTTGTATACTATAGTTGCGGTATTCGATGCTCTGTCGTTTTTCTTCCGATTCGAAATAGTTGAACATAGTTTCTTCTCCAAATACAGGGTGTCCCATATAAAACGCAACCCAACCTTATATTGGTAGTTATTGAAATAATAAAAAGGCATGTGTAAATGTAAATGTAATTTTTATTATTACCATCCATTACCTTACATTTAGAGTAAATGTTGAAAGTTGCCGCCATCTTCTTGAATACAAGCTTCAATTTTTTTACAGCGTTTCTTGCAACTTTTTTCAAAGTTTGTGGCTGGATATTTAATACAACTTGTTCAATATTGACTTTCAATCGTTCAAGTGTTCGTGGTTTGTTGCTGTAGGCTTTTTCTTTGGGTTAACCCCGTAGAAAAAAATCCGCCGTAGTCAAATCTGGAGATTTTGGTGGCCACAAGCCTCGACCGATAACACGATTACCAAAGAATTCCTCGACGTAATCAGTTGAACCTGCGTAGGGCGATGTCGCACCGTCATGTTGTAGCCAGCAGTGTCTGTCTTCCTCTTCTAAGAGTGCGATGAACTGAAATAAAATATCCTGATATCGTTCGGCATTAATGGTGTACTCGGAAAAAATAGGACTGATTTATTTTATTTTCTTCCGCGATAGCGCGTACCACACGCCCAATTTCTGGGGGTATAATTGTCTTTCGTGACAAACGTGGAGATTTTCAGCACTCCAAATTCTACTGTTTTGGCTGTTTACGTAGCCATCCAAATGAAACCGTGCCTCATCTGTGAAAAGTAACGAATCCATAACATTAATTCCATCACGCAGAAATCGACGGAACCGTTGACAATATTGTAGCCGTTTTTCTTTGTCGGGCTCAAGAAGTTGATGAACCGTTTGAATGCGATAAGGTCGTAATTGTAATCGTTTGGTCGCCCGATGAACAGTCGATTTAGACAAATTAATTTCAGCAGACAAACGTCTGATCGATTTATTTGGCGAGGCGAATAATCGGTCTTTGATTTCAGTGACTGTATCTGTATTCAACATTGACGCAGATCTTTTGTGTTCCTTGTTATGAACAGAACCGGTCTCTCTAAATTTTGCGACTAACCATAATACTGATGTTTTGTTAGGAGCCGGTTTATCTGGGTATTTATGGCGAAACAAATCTTGCACTGCAACCGCTGATTTCGTACTGAAGTACGACTCGACAATGAAAACACGTTCATCTAGCGAAAACACCATCTTATCTCTAGCAATACACTGAACGTTATGATTGCATTGTTGTTACTATCGGTAGTGTTCTACTGTATCGCAGCGATGTTCAGATGTTAGACGAGTCCATTTCAGTAACGAGTAGGGGAATAAGCTTGACTTTTGATATTTCATGGATGAGTGATTGATGGGTTGCATTTTATATGGGACACCCTGTACATTATTGAAAAGTAGTCATTTAAAATTAGGAGACATGGGTGAACGAGTTTTAAAATGTTGGTAGTACAGTAATAAGACTACAACATTGCAGCATCACTTGTTTCGTACGACATTTTCTTCTACTGAAACGTTCCAGAAGGTGTTTATTTTATCTAGTTGACATTTTAGCCGCGCCTTGTAAAAAAAAAATTTTTCTATCATTTTAAATATTTTTTCACTGCTACTGATCATAATAATATATTTTACATAATCTTTTTTTAGCATTAATTTATTATATTCTTTTGGAAATTTTTATTTCGGAATATTAAATAGAATTTTTGTAGCGTATGAAAATTGCTATATATGACAAAGATTCGAATCTGGAACCTTCTGGATGAAAGCCTAAAATATTATGAAGATTAATCATGTATTTTTTCTTATCAAAATTTATTTTATAATTCTACTTTCAACATTTTTCAAAAATCATTTTAGGTATAAAATGAGTAACTTCAAAAATTTGTGATATTCTGTGACAATAAAAAATCTCCGGAAAATAAAGAAAATACGATTTTAAAAAAAATTTAGTGTTTAAAATTTAATAAATAAGATTTGTTTAAAATCTTTAAAATATTATTATGATCTTTGCATATCTCTCTCTGTCCCTCTCACTGAAATAATATTATTTTCGTTCTTATTATAATAAAAACAATTTATTATATTTTTCCTTCAAAAAATTGATTGAATGTAATAAGCCTATATAGATAAACCTTCAATATCAAATTGTTTAGTCATTTTTTTCCAAGGTAGTTGTTTTACATCCATAATTTAAAAATATTATATTTTTGTGATAAGACATTTCATATTTTCTTTTGATTTTTTTGTTATTAATTTTATCTGACTATCTGTCAATATAAAATTCATGTTATTGAAGTATTGAAACAGTTTCATTACAAAAAAAAGAAATTGGAAAAAGAAACATTCATTTCTCTAGGGGATTTGTATTTTTTTTTTAAATTATTCCTTTTTTATTATTGTTTTTTTAATAATAATCGATTCTGTAGTCATCTATCTAGCGTGACATTATTTCTTTTTCTTTTTTTTTTGTTCCACTGTATTTTACAAGACTAGATGTCTACAGCTAGATGATATTTCTTTCTAAGTATACGTAACAAACCAAACTCTTTGTGCAGATACCTCAGCTATACCGCATTGTTTAAATTGTAAACTTAGATAAAATTGTAGGGTAGATATTTAGAATAAGTTGAATCATAAAATCGCCTCAAAATTGATTTATTTATTTATTATTAGTAGTATGATAAAAATTATTTGTCACGAGGAGGTATGTGGTTTGAGTAAATTTTCATACAAATTTACTTTTATAAAAAAGTAATTTTTAAATCATCAGGTCTCTAACCTGTAGAGAAAAAATCCACTGTCGAATTGGTCAAGGAACTACAGCATTTGCTTCCCTGAAGTGATACTTGTGGAAACAAAGCAGCATCTCACTGTTGCTCAAAGTTCGTCTTTTTCGAACTCTGATCCTCCCAGTTTTATTGTATGGAGTAGAAATGTGATTACTGCTTAAGATCTGAGCAAACTTGAAGTGTTCCAAATGCAATATCTACGCCAGATCGTCAGAATCTCACTTCACGATGATATCCAAAATGAGGATATCCCCAATCGTAGTGAAAAGCAGCCAACAATCGAGAAACAGATTTAAAAACTGCGATGGTTTGGCCATGTCTTCAGTATGCGTGGAAACCGATTACCATTTAATAATGGTATGAACAAGCCACCCATTGAAGAGTCCAATGAACAGCTCCAAAGGAAACGTGGATCAAACAGATCCATGATGATTTAAAAAATGGCAGGCTTAATGAGACCAGAACAACGGCCATGGATTACCTGCCATGCATGGAAGCGTTTTGTTAGTGAAATCAGACAATTATTGGCACACACAGCAGCGTACGGGCTTAGGAGTCGATCCAATCCAAAAGCCAGCTAGGGATCAAAAGAAAAAGAGAAGAACATGTAAAGCATAATTCTAAGGTGTTTCATCTTGCTGCCAAACATACGAAGGCTGATATCAAAACAATGTTGGTTAATAGTTCGTCAAAAAAATTTCGCAATGTTTTACAACAAGAATCATCTGTTACACTTACTTTGAAGAAATAACGTCCCGAGATTCCTTTTTTCTATCCTATCACGTGAATGAGAGCTCAAAAAAACGTTCCCTAAGTGTACAATAAACACTGAACTGGTGAGCTGTTGCTGACTATACCAGGACAGTCCTGCGGGACCTAAATATCTGGGAGGAGACCCGCATAAGAGCTAGGCGTCGGAGGACAAGTGGGAGGATAGGCCCTCGGCCAAGCGCCTAGGGGATCTCTTGGGCGCATGGGGGTCGCCTTGGCGCGATGAAGCTGCGAGCACTTCGCACAGGTATTGGATGGCAACCTGGGTGGCTGGTAGCATTAGGTATGTACTGTACCTGTGACACGAGTAATACCTGTGGACAGGTTTTGTGGGTTGTGCTTCTGGTGTGACAGCTTTGTACATTATTATTTTCTCTTACGTATATGATGTTTAGTTTTAGGTATTATGTAACATGTATGTAAAAAAAAATTTACATTGTTGTATATATTATGTTCCTTGATTAGTTGTATTTGTACATGGGTGTCTGGCACTGTGGTGCCAGACACCATGGTTTAGTCTGCTGTGAACTGATGCTGCTCACTGCATTTGATGTTTGTATTATGTTTTGTTCTGATTATTTAATGATCTCATCTAAGAATTTGTATTGTATTTTCAACTTATGACCTGTACTTGTAGCATGATGTGACGTATGACTGTGTGTGGACGATCTCCCTCTTCCTGATGGAATGCTTTATTAGCTATGCCACGGTGGGTGGATAGCCAGGGGTGGAGGTTTAGTCGGTAGTGCGCAGATATATATACGCTCTTCCTAAAACCTAGCGGGACCTGTTAGCGACCTTGACATTGCTTAGGCGTCTGTAAAATGGATTCCCCACTTTTACAAAAAAAAAAAAAAAAAAAAATATTATACAATATACATAATTATGATGTTTTATTAAAACGTACATATAGAAATGTGCATTATCAGACCGTAACACTAAGCTAAAGAAATTAGAAGCTACCTGATAATAAGCAATAAATTCCTCATAAAATTTCATTCTACGGTCAAAAAAATTTTCAAAAAGTGCGTAAAATAATCCAGATCGACAAATTCAATCCTTTTAAAATTTTTTATAACCCTATTTTCAATTTCTTTTTTATTGTCATTTAAAGGCTTTTTACGAAACGAGTATATTTTTAAATGTTTACTTCTAGGTATACCTACTTATTTCGCATCTTCGTTTCACCACCAATATTTTCAAATTTTGAGAATGTTGACGGTCCAGTAGTAAAAATTAGAAAATCTAAAATGTAATTCTTCAAAGAATGTGAGCAATCTCCCTTAACGATTTTTTTTTAATTTTTTTAAATAAATTATGTTTTAAACATAAATATTATTTATTTTTAATTTTTGAAAAAAAAATTCGTGTACATAATGGGCTGGGGAAAAATTGAAAGGATATATTCTGAATGATGTTGCCTTTTTTTTTTTAAATATTGATCGTGCATGGTGTTAAGTTTATAAAAAAAAAAAATCATAACTACTGAAGGAAAGAATGACAGTAAAATATTCTTTAAAAAACAAAAAATATATTCAAAATTCAATTTTTTAAATAATTTTTGTAACTTTAAACAATTAAAATTTTATTTTTTTTTTAAATGGAAATGTTTCTTTTAATACGATCTGGGTTGGAAAAGTTTTGTAATTAGACAGTTAAGAGTTAATAAAATCAAAAAACTGATCGTAAAAAAAGGGGAGTTATTTAAATCTTTCCAATTTTCTATAATTTAAAAATATTGATATGAATTTTGTACCTAAATTTAGACGTTATAAGGATGAAAATAGTTTTATTTCTTTTATTTTAAAACGAAAGGATAAATTTTGAAATATTATAATTTATTTTTTCTTTAACAACTTAAAGTATGTCATTATTAATTGTATTAGCTTTTTTAAAAAAATATTACCTTGATGTAGAATATTATTTTAGGTAGAAAAAATTTAACTTGATGGAGAATATAATTTTAGGTAGATTTCATAAGAAAGCTACCTATTGTAATGGGTTCCATGATTCGACTTCCGGAAAATTTCGACATATTTTCGCGTTTCACATCCCCCAGACCCCAAAACCACCGTCAGTTTGAAAGTTTATATATATATATATATATATATATTTCACTTTCTTGTGGACACGATAACTGCCGTAATTTTGCGCCAATCACTTTCAGATTGATATATAAAGTAAAACGACAAAAAATCTTGGTCGATTTGGTTAATGGACCAAATTGAACCATGAGGTTGGAAATGGGAAGGAGCTTTTTTGAAAAAAATATATCGCTATAACTTTCTTATTAAGTAAAATATCGAAATCATTTGAAGTTTCTTGTATTCTTTGGAAAAGGGCCTAAAATTTATCAAAGTAAAGTTTTTGATATCACCAACCATTGTCCTACGGGGTGGAAAAAATCGGGTTTTTATGGCAAAAAAAATTATACCTCTTAATAGGCACAGTATCGAATCGGTTTAAAGTGGTCGTTAGTCCTCGAAACATTACCTAAAACTATTATCTGAAACAATTTTTAATATGACCAACCTTTACGACAAGGGATGACCAAAATTTTGCTGGAGTTATAAGAAGATAGGGCTTGTATGCTGAACATGTAAAACGTTTTTTCACATGCAACCATTGTCGTATTGAATAAATTCGAAGGTTTTCTTAACTTTAAGGTGGAAATCTCTTTTATACCCTACTTAGCACCGGTGTAATCTACGTTATCCTTCCAGCGTGCCGAAAGGAGTTTTTTTTAAAATTACAATGACTCTTTGTTTAATGATTTAACATATAACATGTGATATTAATTGAAGATATCTATATAATAAATAAAATATATCGGTCGCTCCTCAATGATTTTTTTTCGTTTTGGTCTTTTATAGATCACGCTATTTTTATTTCTTGTTTAACCTCTTTCTCTTCTCTTTTCAGTGCTCTTTTATCACTCAGCTTTGGTTCTTTTTCGTTTATCTGATCAGACGTTCGTTTCTGTTTATTATTTGTTTTATTTATTCTTTATAGCAATTTTATTTTAAAAAAAAGCTATTAATACAGTTGTATGACTTTCTTGTCACGCGGCTTACACACGCATACATGTACACCTTAATTTAGCACGTAAGTGCTTCATTAGCTCTTCTTGTGTTGACAGGGGGTACTATTGACGCGTATACCTACTTAGACACTAGTTTAAAGCATTTTTTTGGAATGGGGGTACGATTTTGAAAAATCTTTATTTGCAAGTATTATTTTTTAATTGTTAATAATGTGCCTTAAGATAAATAAAACCTTAGACGAAATCTTGAGATATTTAGGTGACCTTGCTGTATACGTCGTACGTTGTACGTCGCTCGTTGACTTTTTAAGTTGAAAATTTAATGGTATCAGTACCCCATATATAGAAGTAATCTGACCAAGTTTCATCAAAATCGGTCCAATATTTCTGGAGATATAAGATGATTTAGAGTGTGACCATAATACACACACGTATATACGAACATACGGAAAAGTTCAATCCGGTTTTTTCGGTTCGTTAGGTGCCAAAACGACAAAATCCGGAAAACCTCCTTATGCCCAAGTTAAACCGATTACAATACTTTCCTTTCTACTGCTAAAGCGCTAGACGGGGAATGTAAAAATATAAAATTTGGCCAACACTGTTAAAAAAAGAGAAATATTGAAATGATCTTACATTTAAAAAAAAAATTATTTCAAAGTAATGCAATTAAAAAAGCTTATTCGAAAATATCTAATCTTTCTTTGATAAAAATTTAGTGAATGTGTAAACATCATGAACTGGTATAATAGAGTCGATTATGATATCAATAAGTAGAATTTTATTTATTAGTTTTCCCTGTTACGTTCGAAGATAATTACCGATTTTACTTACGTTAATCCGTACAATTTTTTTTTTTAAACGCATATGTGCGTATTTCGCAACGTTGTTGTATAATTTATTATATTTCTTTTTATATATTATTATTCCTTATTAAATTTTAATGGTTATTATTATCATCATAAAACTGCTTATGTTTTTCTTAAGGTTTTAATTAATTTAAAAGAAAAACAATAACATATAAAACTTAAGTAATTTTGAAATTATATCTCCCATTTACATAATTTAAAATTTAAATCTCTAGTTTTTATTGTATGTATATTCATTTATTTAAAGTATACGATTTTATATCAAAATATCAAAAAGACAGGAACGGTTAAAGTTATACTTTGCAGCACAGATTATATAGAAGTTTATTTTTGATCTTATAGTTGTTTGGTTGGGATAACGCTTACGACCGAATAAAGAAACAAACCTCTCCTCGTTTTCTCCCATCTAAACCCTCACTACATTTGTATATCATAAGATATATATATAACCATGATATATCTAAAAACGTTATTCTAATATTGTTTCATTCTACAGCTATTCATCCCTTCTCTACGTGAAGGAAAGGATACAATTCTGTGTATATATATGTACTAAGCTACATTTAAATTCAGTTGCAGTTTCTATATCAAAATACGATCGTTTTTATGTAAACAAATCTTGTTTATTTTAATTTTTTTGTTTACTATTATTATTATTATTATAACTTTTTTTTAACCTCCAGGACGATCGTTAGGTATGCTTTATAGGATGAGTTGGATATTTTGTAGCGTGTGAAAATGCCGGGATTCGAACCCGGGACCTTCGGATAAAAGGCCGAGACACTACCGCTGTTATTTACTAAATTTAATTTAAAAAATTAATTTTCCTGTAAAAACAAGTTTCCCTTTTTTTAATTTTCAAATTCAATGAAATTAATATTTATTTAAGTACAGAAAACATGCATAAAACTTACGATGTGTTAAATGAAATTAAAAAAAAATTATAGGGGAAGTAGCATAACTTTTAGCTTGGTTTTGTTTATAGCTATCGAGTAGGAAATATTTCACCAACCAAATTTGTTGGACGATTTGATTCCTATACGTACCAACTAGTATAATCAAGGACACGGAATTTGTTATTTTAACAGAATTTTAAAATGTCTAATTTTACCTGGTAAGCTTTTCACTTGTATGGCGTCTATTGTACATTGTTCAGCCTATAAGTCTCCTGATTTACCTGTAGGATGTTCTCTCCACCAAATATTATCGAGATCGATCTATTATAGCCATCATAGATACGGAATTATTTGGAATCAGAACTTAACTGATAGAATTAAAAACAGGAAAACAATATCAGAAATAAAGAAAAGGGGTGAATAAATTAAAAAGTTAATCTTTTTTTAGAGGAACAGCATTATCGAAACAAACAACCAAATCTGGAAGAAAACTGGATGCGTTCTTTCAGACAGCAAGCGAGTGCCTAATTCATCTAGTGGAATATCAGGGCGTTTAATCCTCATAGCATAAATATAATTCGGTAAAAATATTCCTTTCCTTAAGATATAAAATAGCGTTCTAAGTGCAAACTTCCAAAATAATCATTTCTACTCATTTCATTGATTTTCTGATCATTTCATTACAAAAAACATGGCTGAAAACACAGGCGGCTCCGTTCTATGACGAGAGTATTGGAAATTTGATAACTCGCTACGACAAATGTATAAATCGGAGTGGCGACTATGTAGACAAATAGCGTAACTATGTAAGTACTTGTTACAAATAAAAATTGTTTTATTTTCACTATGGTTTTAATTTTGTGACCGATCGGACCTTGAAGAAAAATAACCCTCGTAGTAAGAGTTCTATTGGTCTCACCACAATTGCATAATGTCTGAATTTGGTCTTTTCGTCGAAAGGTCTAATTCGAAAGATACGTTTTATTGTTGATATCTTTGGTCAGAAAATATAATTTATCCAATTTTTTTTCTTTTATATTCTATTGCCAATCTATTCTTATTGTTGTATTTTATTGTTTCCCCAAAATATTTGAAACTAGACATCCCTTTAAGATTGCCCACCCATATTCTATACTAATATTCTTTTTGTGGTAGTTTTTTAGGCTGGGCATTATTTCTAATTTTTCCATGTATATCTGTCGGCCTACCTTCTCGGATATTTATTTTAGATCCTGTACCTGTTGAATCGCTTCTTCCTCTGTTTCTGCTAGCATAGACAGATCATCTACAAAGGCCAGAGTGTTCCGTTTACTATATATGATAAATATATATATATATATATATTTTTCATTTGTTCATTTATTTATACATTTCAAGCTTTTTTCTTCGCCAATTTTGCGCCAATCACTTTCAAATTGTTTCTTAAAAATAACTCGTCCCAAAATCTTGGTCGAGTTCGTTAACGGGAAAAATCGACCCATGGTGATGGGAATAGGGGGATTTTTCGAAAAAAAACTATTACTAACTTTCTTATTAAATAAAATATCGAATTGTTTAAAGTTCCTACTATTCTTTGAATAAGGGCCTAAAGCTTATCTAAATAAAGTTTTTTTATATCACCAACCATTGGCTCAGGAAGTTGAAAAAATTGTGTTTCGAAGACAAAAAAAATCATACCTCCCTTAATAGACACAGTATCGAATCTGTTTAAAGTGGTCGTTAGTCCTCTAAACCTTTCCTAGAAACCTTTTTCTGTAACAATTTTTAATATGACTAACTCTTACAGGAAGGGATGACCAAAATGTTGCTGGAATTGTAAGAATGTGGATCTTGTCTCATTCTAAATATGTGAAACTTTTTCTCATGAAACCGTTCACATATTGAGTAAATTCGAAGTTTTTCTTAACTTTAAGGTGGAAATCTTTTTTATCCCCTACTTAGCACCGGGGAAATATACCTTCCCCCTTCCGATGTGCCGAAAGGTATTTTTTTTTACGTACAGTGGAAAATCAAAAAAACAGATTACATTTTATCTTCACATCAGTTTAAGTAATATTATTCATTTTTTACTTTTTTTTTAGGATCATTGCTTTGTATTGGATTATTTATATCAAGTTTAATAATATAATATAGTACATAACGTACAACTGAGTATCATTTTAACATTAAATTGAAAGTTCAACAAAATTAGTTAAATAACTTCGTATTGTATATTTACACAATCTCGTGAATGTTAGCTTACTCTTTGTGCCAGTTTTTTAAAATGTAATTTCTCTATATTCTATTTCTTATTTTTATCAAGACAGACGAATCTCTCTTTTATATTTTCAAGGAATAATTGTTAGGATGGTACTTTTCATAACCCGAACAAAGGCAGCACCAAATTAACTTTTACTAAATTACTGATAACATTTTTTATTTCGACACTAAATTCAAAAACTTTAAATGTTAAATATTTTTTAAACGAAAATAAATTATTTTATTTTGCAATTTTTTTAATAATTTTCTTAAAAATAATTATTTCATAGATTGCAATATGTTGAATTTTATGTATATTAATAGAATTTATTTTGGCAGTTAAAACGGAAAGGGAATGTTCTTTTATGTTGTTATGTAATTGTTTTATATCCTGAGAGATTAGATAGTCGAGTTAAAGCGTTGTAGTTGGTTAGTAAGGGGTCAGTTTATGGGGGGGAGGGGATGTACTATAACTGGATTACAACAACTGTACATTTAAGGGGTTTGCGATTGGGGCTCATGAGGTAGAATAAGGCAAAAAGGGTGAAGGTAAACTGAAAATGCGATTAGAGACCTTCCCTTAGTCACGGAACTGTCTCTCAATCATCAGATGAATCTTTGGATGTTATCGGTTAATTTTGTTGCTTTATTTTACATCTATTTGTTATTATGTATTATCTTATTTTTGTTTCATTTAACTCTATATTCAATTATGAGTAAATGCTTATATGTAAAGTTGTTCTTTAATCTAAATAGAGAGTAATTTTGAAATGGTTCTTTAACAACTTTAAACAAGTATAATAACACTTTTATACAGAATTTCTTATGATTTTAATAAATCTCCTTTGGGGTTCTACATTGACTAAATTTATTTATATTTTTTATTGTGTTTTGGAAATTTTATGGCTAATTTTTTTCAATTATTAAAAAAATTAATTTTTCCGATATTTTTGTGTTTACACATGATATAAAAAATTGATATTTATATATTTTATGTATTTTAGTTAAAACTTACATTATTGTGTTTAAAGCAACATATTAGCTTACATTATTATTGCGTAATAATTAATAAAGAATTTTAATTTTGGCCGCCATTTTGATGTGCACCCGACAACCGATCGCGGCCATTAATGTATTTTTAACGATGCTTAATCCTATCCAAAATCAAAATCCGAGACAAAAATGTGTGTACACACACGTTCGCGCGCGCGTGCGCACGCACATACATAGATACTGAATTCATTAACGAACTGCTCATTTGTTGAAAATCGGAATAAAAGTAAAAATATTTTTAAAATACTCAGCTGTAGACTAAAATTTTTACTGTAATTTTCAGTACATAAGTCTAATTAATTAAAAAGGTGAAAGGTTTAAGCTTTTTAGTCATTTGTTAAAGAGAAAGAACCATTATCAATAAAAAATGATATGGTATTTATACAATTAGAACGATTTAAACAGATTACCTTGTATGAATTAATCACGCCTTCAGTTACCCCGTTCATCTATTCACAGATTAGACTTCACAAGGATTGATTATAAATTTAAATTTTAGCCATATCTATAGAAAATTCAAATCATATATAAATTTGTATGTTTGTGAACATATACACATATATATATATATATATATATATATATATATATATATATATATATAAATGTGTATGTGTGTGTGTATATATATACGTTTTTTTAATTATATGAATTATCCTTTCACATCCGTATACCAATTAGCAACGCTAGTGATATTTATTATTCTGGGATATAAAATAATATAAAAAAGCAACTTAAACTAGAGATTACCCGATAATTACGAAAAAAAGCTGACAACACAGTTGTAGAACTTTCCTGCCACGCGGGTTTTTTCTGATGCATGGCTTACACACACAACTAATTTAAAATATTTATCATTTTATTTAAATAAAATATTATTTTGTTTATTTAATTCAATGTTTTTAACTAAAGCGCGCACACACACCGTATTTCATTCGCGCAGGTGTGGCGGTACTAGCAACCCATATTAAATATTCTGTTTTAGACTTTAAATATTATTAATTTATTTAATTCTACCACTCACTTGTGACAACATATTGTTGTTACAACATATCAGACGACTATCAGCTGATTTTAAAGTTGAGAGTTCTAAAGTTTAAATCCTAGTGTAGGTTCAAATCCTAGTTGAATCGTGGATACCGGTGTTCTTTGGTGGTTAGATTTCAATCAATCTCACACCTCAGGAATGTTCGACCTGAGTCTGGTTCCTGAGGCTAAACAGAAAAAGAAGAAGATGACTACAACAGTTGTATGTCAGTGCTATACTAGCGCTCCTTGGGGTGGGAGAAGGTACTAATGACACTTTACCCAAGGTTTATTTAGAGCATTTTTTAGGTACGGGTACGATTTAACAGAAAAAAAAAATCTTTAGAAATATTATTACTTTTTAATTGTCAACAAATGTGCCTAAGAATAATAAGAACTTAATTAGGCAAAAATTTGCGATACTCAGGGTTACCTTGCTGTACAGCCTCACCCGCTTGACTTTTTAAATTAAACATTTAATGGCATTAATGCCCCATATGTAGAAGTAATCTGACCAAATTTGGTCAAAATCGGTCCAGTAGTTCTGGAGGAGATATAAGGTGATTTAGGGTGCGACAAAAACCATCTAACACACTTACATAGGAATATCCGGAGAATTTCTATTCCGTTTTATGGATTACCATACTTATCCTTCTAGAGCTATAGCCCTAAAACTAATCATTTTCAAGGTGTTATGTTAATTTTGAGAATTTCAATTACTATATTTTTTTTAAGTATTTCTTTCTTTTCACTTAATACTTTTAAATCATTTTAATTTTAATTTTACCCCGTAAAAGGTTGGCCAATTAAAGGCCTAAGTCAAATAGTACAATTTTAATAATATAAATTACTCGTTAGTGTCTCACGACAACATATTTTTATTTTTATCATTTAAATTTATATGTCCTGAATATTTAAAATGATGATTTAAAACAGCTAAGCTTGTATAAAATGTAAAATCACGAGGAAGATAACTACAAAGTAAATCCAATAAATTTATGATGTTATTAAAGAAAATTGCAACATAGAAGAAATGTTTGTGAAGATTCTATATTATCATAAATTACACTGTTATAACAGGAAAAAATGTGGCAATTTTATATTAAAAAAAAAAAAACAATAAAAAATAATAATGTTAAATTAAACTTAATTTACCAGGATATTTTGATATTAGAATTCAGATAACTTGGATTCGAGGATGTTAAATGCTACGTTGCATAAATTACAACTGTGACTACGCCTTTCACGTGTGGGCTATTTTACCTAATATCCAATAATACAGAGTGATTTTTTTATTTTTTTATTCCTGTTACCCAATTTTAAATGTAATTTAAGAAAGGGAAATTTAGGTGAAATAAAAAAAATTATTTTTTACTTACAAAAGAGATTTCAAAAAAAGCTATTATTTACTAATAATATTAGTAAATAAGCTTATTATTATTCGTGATTAAGTCTGTAATATTGACTTTAAGTTCATCAATAGTGTGAGGATTGTTTATGAAGGCCTCGGACTTAATATAGCCCAACAAAAAGTAGTCAGGAGATGTGAGGTCTGGGGACCTTGGAGGCCATAAGCCCTTGCTTATTATTCGATCATCAAAGAACTCTTGCAGAAAATCCACGGTTTCTCGAGACGTGTGGCATGTAGCGCCGTCTTGCTGAAACCAGCAATACCGTTCTTCAGGTTCCAGGAGGGACACAAATTGGCGCAAAATATTCCTTTATAGTTCACCATTTATTGTCTGTTCGAAGAATATGGGTCCGACTATACGATGACGAGATATCGCACACCACACACCAATATTTCAGGATGCAAAGATTTGTCTTGTAAAGCGTTAGGATTTTCAACCGCCCAAATTCGACAGTTTTGATTGTTCACATATCCAGATGGATCGAGATGGATCCAAGCTTCATCACTAAAGAACACTGTGTTTAAAAATTCGATTCCGTTTATCATTTACGAGAGACCTAAACCAACGGCAATATTCCAATCGCTTGTTTAAATCTGGAGGATGAAGCTCTTGGACTAATCGTACGCGATACGGATACAATTTCAATTTTTTAGCAGCTTTCTGAACACTCGAATATGACAAACCAACTTGCGAGGAAAGTTTTCGTAAACTTTTCCGTGGAGAATTGAACAATCTTGTTTTCACCTTCTCTAAAACGTCATCTGTCAAGGGAGTTGGTCTAGAGTTTTCTGTCGCAAACACTACCTGTCTCTCGAAATCGGTTTACTAGCCTAGAAATTGAAATTTTTTCTGGCGGAGGAATATCGTTAAGCATATCGTTAAGTTTATCGTTAAGCATAATATAAAATGTGTATTAATATAATATAAATATCTATCCACCCTTTACATAAAAAAGGTGATAAAACCAACCCCGACAACTATAGGGGAATTCCCTTACTAGATTGCATTTACAAAAGTTTATCAAGAATAATTTACAACAGAATCAAGGAACAACTGGAACAAGAACTAGGGGAATACCAAGGGGGATTTAGACCATGGCGAGGCTTCCCAGAAAAAATTCTAAATTTAAAATTAATTATAAGGTATCATAAACTAAGGAATAAACAACTGGTAGTGACTTTTATTGATATCAAGAAAGCATATGATTGTGTACATCGTGAATCCCTGCCCAAAACCCTGAGAAATTTAGGGCTTCACCCAAAACTAGTCAAAATCATCGGACTAACACTAACGGATACCAAATCCAAGGTTAAATTCAGGGGAGAAATATCTGATCCATTCGACATCAAAACAGAACTGAGACAAGGAGATGGACTGTCACCGCTTTTATTCAATTGTGTCCTTGAATTTATAATACGGGATTGGAAAAAATTAAATAAAGACAACGTTAAAATAGGAAAAGGTATCTCTGTAAATCGCCTAGGCTTTGCGGACGATTTAGCCCTACTATCCCAAAATATAGAAGAGGCTAGATACCAACTGTCAACACTGGAAGAGATTGCAGGAAAAATTGGTCTAAAAGTTTCATACGAAAAAACCGAAATTACAGTGAGAGACCCGCTATGCATGAGCAAAGTAAAGATAAACGATAATGACATAGAACTAGTAGAAAACTTTAAATATTTGGGGGAAAACTTCACACACAACCTCCAAGAAAATCCAAATTGGAATGAAAGAATAAATAAACTCGTCAAAGCCACAATAAAAACACAAAACATCTATAAAAAAAAATGCATGTTCATAAACACAAAAATAAGACATTATAACTCGGTTATCCGACCAGAAATACTTTACGGATGCGAAACCATATTTGGACCGTACCAGACAAGGTTTACCGACAAACTTGAAAAGACTGAAAGACAGATTCTACGACGATGCATCGGGAAAAACATTAAAAAAGACGGGATTTGGAGAATTATTCCAAACGAAGAGATTTACAAAACGATCATCCCGATAACTAATAAATTTAGAAAGAAGAGAATTTCCTTTCTAGAACATATTTTCAGAATGACAGAGACCAGACTTCTCAGACGGATAATCGAACTTTTCTGGAAGAAGAAAAGCAGACCGAACTGGTTGTAAGAAGTACAGAAAGACATGGAGGAATTAGACATAACCCGTGAAAACCTAAACACGAAAAACGGAAACAGTGATAAATTAAAAAATAAAGAAACAAGATTCCTATCAAAACCCAAGAAAACAATAAGCCGGGGGATGTACTCTGAACAAGAAAGGGCAAGAAGACCTGAAACCCTTAGAAATTACTGGCAAAAAAAAAAAAGCTGAAAAACAACAAATCAGCAAGAAAAGAAAGAACTTGTCAAAAAAATGAACGAAAGTGATCCATTATGGTCTTAAAAGTAAAAAAAAAAAAATGTGTTTTATAAAAAAAGTTCAAAAGTGAATTTTTTTTACAATTTCTTTTGGTGAAGAATCAACAGAAATGGAATTTGTACAAAAAAAAATATATAATTGAAAATAGAATATACGTATAAAAGAGAATATACAAAATGATTCAGGAGGAAAAGCGAATATTTTGGGAACTGATTTTAGATGTTAAAATGAGGAAAAATTTCTATAAAAACAAATATCCAAAAAGGTTTTTTTATCGAGTTAAACCAGCGAAAAATTTCGTCCGGATTTTATTTTCCCCGGTGAAATGAGGTGTAATTGAAATTTTTAAGGCGTTATAAAGTTGTAAACTTGATGAATTCTTATGTATTTTGACTTAAAAAATTGGAAAAAAAAAATGGTTCCAGAACTGCATCTCCCGTATTTTCATGATATCCAATGTAAATCAAAAAAAAAATCGGTGACGAAGAAACTTTTTTTAATGTTTGAACTTTGTTGAATGACTGTAGTGTAACATTTTTTTATTTGATTCATTATTATTATTTTTAATATTTATTTCATAACATTTTTCGGTACTTACGTATTAACGCCACCGCAGCTACAGCTTTATTTAAAAACAAAGTAGTCAATCCGATTTCGGTGGAAAATGAACAATCTCTTTATTAATTTTATAAACAGATTATTTATATTTATTTATATTATAAATATAATTTAACCAAACTTAACCTATGCTCGCTTCGTTCGCTAACCTTGAATAATTAACACCGTAATTTTTTTAGTATTTATTTAATAAATTCAGTAATTATTGCAATTAATTATTATTTAAATAATCCTGTTAATTAGTCAATTATTAACTCCTGTTAATTAGTCAAGGTTAAGTTTGGTTAAATTATATTTATAAAATAAACAAATATAAATAACCATTTATTATAATTAATAAAGAAACTGTTTGTTCATTTTCCATCGAAATCCGATTGACTACTTAGTTTTTAAATAAAGCTGTAGCTGCGGTGGCGTTAATACGTAAGTACCCATTTTTCTTTACTTTGATCTGTTTTGTTATTAATAATAAAAGTTGATTTACTTTTGGTTTTTCATAGCGTTTATTACATCAAATTTCTCAGAATTAAATTCTCTTCAAGTATTAATAATCTAATATATATGAAAATCTGTTGTTAACACCACATGACTTCCTTGCACGCCTATTAAAATACATTTATTTTTTATTACATTTTTTTCTTATTATTGAATTATTATTTATTGTAAAAAAATTTACAATCGGAGGTTAATAATTAATAATAAATCAATATATTTAAATTAAAAAAAAAAAGTTAACAAAAGGAGATAATATCTGATTCGAACCGATGTGCCTTCCTCTTGTAAGATCCAAATATATCATTAATTAAAATTTTATTTCGCTGTAACTATGAAACCAATGAAAATTAATTACTACTCATGATAATCGTTGAAAAGCTCTCAGTGAGGGCTTATTACTGGAATGGAATGGAATGGAATGCAAAGTTGGCAGGAGTCTATTACTCCCTACTTTATCGCAGAACCTGGACAGAGTCCCTTGCTGCTGGATCATTCTAATCGGGCTTGTTTTTAAAAGGGTTATTTTTTTTAATCTCGGATCTAATTTTTCAAGTTTTGTCTATTATTATTTTAGTGAATTTAAGACGGATTTAATTGCATTCCAATCCGTTGTTAAACCAGCGTTATCGAACCCATTTCATGGGCCGACCGCGGAAGGCTAGGCTTATAAAGCCTGTCCTCCCGACGTAATTCCCCTTCAGACCGTCCACTGAAGTCCTTTCGGTGCTAACTCTTTAATAGGCTAGCAGGAATACGCCACAACGGGGCACTAGCTATAAGGAGGGAGCAATGCGTCCCCTTTTCCGGAGGAGTCGCAATTGCTGGGATATTTTGTCTTACTGTAAGTTTTTTTTTTTTAAATTTAGACCGCGTTTTTGTTTTATGCGCGACTTACCGTGTTTGACGTCTTCAAACTATATAACTCGCGAAAACTTTTCACTCGCGACCCCGGAAACGCGTCTGACGCACTATTCCGTTTATGGCTCATGCGATATGGAGGCCCCTAAGCCTGGTTTGTCGATTTTCGGCTACCGCACCGCACCATCACGGTGGTTCGTCCAGTACGGCGTGAGGCCGCTTCCTTACAACTGTCGGAGTTGGGTCCTCTCGGCAGATGTCCCGAAGATGACTGTGTTCGGACACAGCCGCTCTCCCGAACAGTCTGCGCGCCTGCGCCACCCCCACCTCGGACACGGATTGAAATCTCGCATCAGATCGGAGAGTGGCATAACTTATTACTGCAGTTAAGAAAAAACACCCAAACCTTTTTTTTTTGGATTTTGTGCTTTTTTGGAAACTTTTGGTCCAGTCGATTGCAATCAAAAGGGGAAGTGCAAAACTAGATCTTAAAACAGTCCTAAATTCAAAATTTCATCATCCTACCGCTAATCGTTTTTGAATTGTGCGAAATACATACGAGACATTACGCAGAAAATAGTCAAAATTGATTAAGGGATAGTCAAAATGGATATTTTCGTTGAAATCTGAAAACCGAAATTTTTTCGCTATCACAATACTTCCTTTATTTCGTACAAGGTAGTAAAAAAAATATGGCATTATCAAACGTAGAATAAAATTATGTAAAAGATAATTTAATTGGTTTTGAAATCTGATCGATAGTTTCATTTTTGCCTCAAACTCGAGTACATTTACATTTTGCCCATTACTAAATTAAAATGCTCCAGACGCTTACTCCAATTATCGCTAAATTTCATTGTACTGGTAATGGTACAAAAAGAACAGCCCTGTTATTTTGTTGCTTCAATAAAAGAGTAGATTGGAATAGGAACAGTATGGTGTACTTTATATACTACTCTTGCTCCGCACGAACGCTACAGTTTTATGAATTCCTGTAACACAGCATGCAAAAATATGAATGCATATAGTGCGCTGCACTATCAGCTTCAGCTCCAGTATAATATTCTCTGTTCCAATTTGTAACGCATAGCAAAAGCACATCACGTCAGTTTATTGATCCTTTACAAATTAGCATCAATTGCACATCAGGCGCTACTACTGATTAATCTTATGCTGTGAAATGCTATTTATTGAAATACGCCAGTCACATCAGTTTTATAAAATAATTTACTCCATTTTTTGTTCAAATTTTTTTTTCACCAGCAACCACAGCTTTGATCGTACAGTCAAGAGACCAGTCAAATCTGTTTCCAAGCATTTGTTCCTATTATGCTGCATAAAATTATTGTTACTTTTCATTCGTTGTTCCAATCCACACTATTTCACAAAATCAGCAACCTTTACTACTTCATCCTTCCATATCTCTCTTTTTTTCCTTTTTTACTCATGGCTGAACGGAGACGGTATATGCGTTTGGGGTAAGAGATTATGTGTGTTACCATTTTCTTCAAAAACTACTGGACCGATTACGATGCAGGTTTTTGCATTACATAGGTAACACCTCAGAGCAGAAACTTTCATATGTTTTACGGTTATAGGCCACAAGGTCGCGCTACAGTAGACGTGTTTCTCTAAAACGGTTGGGCCGATTTTGATTCAGTTTTTTACATTACATAGGTATTAATTCAGACCAGGTAGTTAGACATATTTTACGGCCATAAGCCGCAAGGGGACGCTCCAGTAGATATGTTTCTAAATCTTTCTAATTAATATTTTAATATTAAATTATCCGATTTAATTTCGTCGAGGGTCTTTTAAAATTTTTAATTTTGTTTTTCTTTTTAGTAAATTCTTTTCTTCTTCTTCGTTCTTTTTGTAATTTTTTAATCTTCGATTCTTACTAATTCCTAATAGGCAATTGATTCTTTGTGCTTTCTAATTTTCTCAGTATTTTTTCCTTTAAGTTAATTATTCCAATTCTTCATTGGTCCTCAACCTCAATTTATCTCTCTTTTGAAGTCGATCAAAATTTCTATCAGGTAAATTTTTTTGCCGCTTGATTGTTACTCTGTACTAAAATTATTTTTTTAAATTGTTTGTTTCATTTGTTATTTATAAATAATTGATTGGTAAATTTGTCTCCCTCTTTAAGTAATACAGCTTGTCTTTTCTGAAATTTATTTAATTTAATTATAGTTATTTGATTTGAATATAAATTATGACAATCTGTTTTTGTTTACATTTAAGATTTTTTTTTAATTTAAACATTTGATACTGTTCTTATGTATGAAATATATGTATGATGTTTTTAAATGACTACACACACACAACACACACACACATACACACACCTACACAGTAGCGTACTAATTAATCCGAACACAGGGAATTTTTTATTTTTTTCGTGTGGTTTTATAATGAAGAAATCAAAAAAATTTGATGTGGACATAAAATAACTTCTTGTACACCTATTAAATTACATATACACATTTTTTTTTTTTTAATGAAAGGTATATAAAAATTAAATTTGATTTAATAAAAAAAATTAAAATACGAAATATTTTATTTTCATGAAATTTCATGAAAAAATTAAATAAAGTATGAAATTTTTTTCATTAATTAAATTTTATTTCATTAATAACTTCTGATATTTTATCATACTTCTTTTTTATTGTTATTAATGAATTATTGTTTACTATAATTTTTTTTTTACAATCAGAGGTTAATAATTGTTAATAAATCAATATATTTAAATTAAAAAAAAGTAAAAAAAAATAAGATGAAGTGTGATTCTATCCGATGAGCTTTCCTCTGTAAGATCCAAACATTTCATTAATTAAAATTTTATTTGGCTATAACTCTGGTACCAATGAAAATAAGTATCACTTATCGTTGAAAAGATCTCAAGGAACGCTTATTACTGCATTTAAGAAAAAGTCCAAAATCCAAACTTTTTTGATTTTAGGCTTTTTAGGACACTTTTGGTTCAGTCGATTGTAATCAAAAGGGGAGGTGCACAACTAGATATTACAACAGTCCTAAATCCAAAATTTCAACATCCTACGGCTAATCGGTTTTGAGTTATGCGAGATAAATTCGTATATATATTCATACGTACGTACGGACGTAACGCCGAAACTAGTCAAAATGGATTGAGGGAGATCAAAATGGATATTTCCGTTGAAATCTGAAAACCTAAATTTTTCTCGATCACAATACTTCTTTTACTTCATACAACGAAGTAAAAATGTATAATAAACTTTTTGAATCGATGCCAAATCCTGTACGTGAATGATTAAGAATAAAGGAGGACGTATTAATTACTAAATATACATAAATTGTACAGGTATGAATTTTTTTCTATGTAAAGTTACTTTTTATTAAATAACATCTATTCGGATTAATTTTTACGCTACTGGATGTATTAAAGCTCTTGATCCCGTTATGATCTGATAAAATTTGTTTTACAGAATCTTTTATATTTATTATTATTTTAGTGCATGGACTGTAAAATTTATTTTTTATTTAACAATTTATTTTTATCCACAACCAAAACTATTTTTGGGCAAGAGGGTAATATCTTGGTAAAAACTCTTTTTAAGTCATAGGTGGATATTTATTTCTGTTAAAAATAAATAAATTTTTCATTTCATTAAAAAATAAATAAATTTAAATGATTCATTACGATAAATGTGTTCTGGATATAATTTTTTTTTTTAATATTTCATTATTCTGCTTTAAGTGTTAGCAGCAACGTTTAAAATAATATTAAACATATATTTATTTTGTTCGTTTAACGGCTAAAAAAGAAATCACTTTGTATTGCGTAAAAAACATTAACGTTCATTGAAACCTATTAAAATCAGAGTTAGTTCTTTCTCGTTGGTTATAATTCAATCGAATCGGAAATAAATGAATGTTCACCTAATGATTTATTAAAATTACATGAATTTTAATTTTATTTTATAAAAAGGGAAGGTAAATGAGATGTGGTGGTAAATTTTATACGTAAAATACTTTACTACATCTACCTAACCCTTACCCCTTCTTTAACCCCCGTTTTGTTTGAGTTAGAAAATTATTTCTGTTTTATACAACGTTAGCACTTTAAGAGGAAATTTATTAAGTCCTACTTAAGATAGGAATAGGGTTTGTTTTAGGATGAGAGGGAGTTAGTAGAGGTGCAATGCGATAGCGCAGTGCCCTTCCCGATGGTTTAGATATAGAGGGGTAGGGTTCGAAATGTCCCCAGAATATTGGCCCTTCATTAAGGGACATTCTTCTGTCCTTTTCTAAATACTCTATCTTTCTCTATCACTTCATCCCTACATTCGCGTTGGGGGTCCATCCGACTTGCTCTCTCTTCTCGCGTTACCTTTCTTTCTCTCTATCACCTACCTTCTCATTCTATCTCACAACTCAGTTTCTTTCTTATTACCCTTTTACTATCGGAAAGCCTAAAGGCAGTTTTTAATTTACCTATACAAAATTTATATATATCTCTCTCTCTCGTTTCCTCCTTCTCACCCTTTCTCGCTTTTAAAGGGAAAATTTTACATTTTGATAAAGTTTACTTTCATTATCTTCCCGTTTTTTTTCTTTTAATGAACAAACATTACTGCTCGCTTTAATTTACTTTTTATTGTACTTGGATAATAGTAATAACGACGTAAATAACTGATTAATAGTAATTATCTGTAATAAAAACTTTGACCTTGAAAGTTAAAACACTTAAAAACACTTTGTACATTTCGTTTAAAAAATAAACTTTATAATTATAAATTCAAACATTATTCTGATCGTATAATATTTATTTTTCAATTCTGTAAACGTTTATCATCTACCTCAATTTCTGTCAAAATTTTTCATTAAATAAACGAACTCTAATTTATAATTACTGATATTCCTCTCAGTTCCATTTTTATCTTATGTTGTTTACTTATAGATTATAAGATGAAAGAGAGAAATTATGATAACCATCATGCTTATAAACAACATTATTAGAACTTCAAACAATTAGTTGCAAAGGTTTCCTTTTCTTGTTTTCTGCTTGGAAACGTGATAACCCTTCAGAATACTAATTTTCAAGAGAGACTTTTGTAATTCATGTTGTATGATTTAAATATAATCGATCGGATAAGATTTTATAAAATGATTTAATTTAATAATTTTCTATGATATATATTCTATACGACTTTCTATAATGCTGCAAAGACTTAAATTTCATAAATACGATATCGTGAATACGAAGCTTCCTCAATATAATTAAATGCCAAAAGCGGAAAATTTATTTAATAAAATAAACTGAAATTATTTGGTATTTAAGTCTGTATCCCTGAAATAAAATATTTGATGTAGACACCACATGACTTCCTTCTCCGCCTATTATATTAAATATAAACATTTTCTGGTGCACTTCATTTCAAGTTATTTCATTTGAAAGTGAAATACGATCCTCCAATTCATTAATAAAATGGAAAGTTATACAATTGCATTGTGGTGGACACCACGTTGTATCAAATTTTTTTGTGGTGTCCGTATCAGCATTTTATATTAGTTTATATATTAATTTTGCTTCACATCACTCAAGTAGTTATGTGGTGTACGTTAGAACGTGTTAGATCCGTAAACATGGACGCATCGGTTCGAATCCGACTTCGTTAAAACTTTTTTTAAATTTAAATATATTGATTTATTTATAATTATTAACATCTGTAAAAATGAAAAGTATATAAAATTTTATTTTACTAATAACAAAAATGATTAATTAATTATTAATAGATCAATAAAGAACAATTTAGATTCGGAGTAACAGTACAAGGTGAAAAGATTTGCTGATGATATAGTAATTCTAGTCGAGAATAAAAAGGATTTAGAAGAAACAATGAACGGCATAGATGAAGTCCTACGCAAGAACTATCGCATGAAAATAAACAAGAACAAAACAAAAGTAATGAAATGTAGTAGAAATAACAAAGATGGACCACTGAATGTGAAAATAGGAGGAGAAAAGATTATGGAGGTAGAAGAATTTTTTTATTTGGGAAGTAGAATTACTACAGATGGACGAAGCAGGAGCGATATAAAATGCCGAATAGCACAAGCGAAACAAGCCTTCAATAAGAAATATAATTTGTTTACATCCAAAATTAATTTAAATGTCAGGAAAAGATTTTTGAAAGTGTATGTTTGGAGTGTCGCTTTATATGGAAGTGAAACTTGGACGATCGGAGTATCTGAGAAGAAAAGATTAGAAGCTTTTGAAATGCGGTGCTATAGGAGAATGTTAAAAATCAGATGGGTGGATAAAGTGACAAATGAAGAGGTATTGCGGCAAATAGATGAAGAAAGAAGCATTTGGAAAAATATAGTTAAAAGAAGAGACAGACTTATAGGCCATAAGTCTAAACGTGATTAATTTAAGTTCGGAGACAGTGGACTCAAAATAATAGACACCCGAATTCACGTTTGTATGGAGATTAAAAAACATTTTTTTTTGTAAAAAGTCATCATTTAATTTATCTCATAATAAATTATAATGAAATTTGGGTCATCATTTTGAACAGAAATCCCAACGTAAAGGTATAGAATGAAAACATCTGAGTTCTCCCGCCAAGAATAAATCAACGTACGGGTCAGCCGGTTCAGTGGGGCAGTGGATTTTTTGAAACAATAAAGATCAAATTTATTGAAATTATTTGGAAAAATAGTGAATACTATTTTGAAATACTAGAAATTAAAGTGAAACCCACAATCAAGAGAAAACGTTTTGATTCTCACTTAAAATACATAATTCTTCTGCAAGATAACATCCATTCCGTTCAAAAGACATGGGAAGCTAAAATCGGGTTTAGAGGTGTTTCCACATCCACATTACAGTCCCGATCTCACACCATGAGGCTTCTTCTTCTTTTTGACTCTCAAAGACTTTTAATCTGGCACAAGTTCCGTAATGAACAATTCTTTATATCTGGAATAAGAATGCTCATAAAAAGATCGGATAAGTGCCTAAATTTTTCCGTAATTATGTTGAAAGTAGCTTTAGTTTTATTTTCATTAAATAAATAATAATTTTTGAAGTAATTTGTCTCTAACTATAAAAAAAATTAAACTTTAAAAAAAAAATTAAACAGACAAAACTCGTATGATTTAAACAAATTCATATTTAAAAGCATGATCAAAAAAAATATTATTTTTGTTTTTTTTATTTTGAGACCAGGTTGAACCACCTAGTCAATCAATTTCCAATGTTCTTCGAAGAGCGCATTGCCTTAACCTTCCGGTTATGCCAGTACTTTTTGAGACGGTGTATTCTTTGTTTCCGCATTTCGATTGTAATCTTCATTGTGTTTTATTAGGTCTTTGTGCTTTGTTAGGTGTGTGCTTTGCGAGTGTTGTTTATTTTTGTCTTATCGAAAGCGTCCTCGATTCTCAGCTCAATTTCTTCCAGATACTTCTTAATTTCTCAGACGAATTTTTTCAGCTATATTTCTTTTCCAAATTCCAGAGAACTAATTGTTTCAGAACTTGGCCTTCAAACATTGTTAAGATGTTGAAAAAATTGAAAAATCCTTCTTTTCTTCATCGGGTCGATTTCTTTGCAAACGGTTTCGTTAGTGGGAATTTTCCAGACTCGATTATTCCGGTAAATTTTGTTTGAACAGGTTCTGATGATTCTGTGTTCTCTTTTAATTAGTCGGTCAGTTTTAGCTTCATTTTTAATTTGAAAAATAATTTAACAGGCGTACAGTGTGTCTGGGAGAATGATTGTTTTGTTGTGGCGAATTTTTTAGTGTATTGAAAAGTATTTTTTATTGTACAGAGTGTCCCATATAAAACGCAACCCAACCTTATATTGGTAGGTATTGAAATAATAAAAAGGCATGTGTAAATGGAAATGTAATTTTTATTATTACCATCCATTACCTTACATTTGGAGTAAATGTTGGAAGTGGCCGCCATCTTCTTGAATACAAGCTTCAATTTTTTTACAGCGTTTCTTGCAACTTTTTGGCTGGATATTTAATACAGTTTGTTCAATATTGACTTTCAATTGTTCAAGGGTTCGTGATTTGTTGCTGTAGGCTTTTTCTTTGAGGTTACCCCGTAGAAAAAATTCCGCCGCAGTCAAATCTGGAGATCTTGGTGGCCACAAGCCTCGACCGATAACACGATTACCAAAGAATTCCTTGACAAAATCAGAAGTTGAACCTGCGTAGTGCGATGTCGCACCGTCATGTTGTAGCCAGCAGTGTCTGTCTTCCTCTTCCAAGAGTGAGATGAACTCAAATAAAATATCCTGATATCGTTCTGCATTAATGGTGTACTCGAAAAAAATAGGCCCGATTATTTTCTTCCGCGATATCGCGCACCACACGCCGACTTCTGCGGGTGTAACTGTTTTTCGTGATAAACGTGGGGATTTTCAGCGCTCCAAATTCTCCTGTTTTGGCTGTTTACGTAGCCGTCCAAATGAAACCGTGCTTCATCTAAAAAAATAACGAATCCATAACATTAATTCCATAACGCAGAAATCGACGGAACCGTCGACAATATTGTAGCCGTTTTTCTTTGTCGGACTCAAGAAGTCGATGAACCGTTTGAATGCGATAAGGATGTAATTGTAATTGTTTGGTCGCCCGATGAACAGTCGATTTAGACAAATTAATTTCAGCAGACAAACATCTGATCGATTTATTTGCGAGGCGAGTAATCGGTCTTTGATTTCAGTGACTGTATCTGTATTCAACACTGACGCAGATCTTTTGTGTTCCTTGTTATTAACAGAACCGGTCTCTCTAAATTTTTCGACTAACCTTCTTAATACTGATGTTTTGTTAGGAGCTGGTTTATCTGGGTACTTATAGCGAAACAAATCTTGCACTGCAACCACTGATTTCGTACTGAAGTACGACTCGACAATCAAAACACGTTCATCTAGCGAAAACACCATGTTGTCTCTAGCAATACACTGAACGTTATGCTTGCATTGTTGTTACTATCGGTAGTGTTCTACTGTATCGCCGCGATGTTCAGATGTTGGACGAGTCCGTTTCAGTAACTAGTAGGGGAGTAGGCTTGACTTTTGAAATTTCATGAATGAGTGTTTGATGGGTTGCGTTTTATATGGGACACCCTGTAGTTGTGCCAGGTTAAACCTTGTGCTTTTGTAATTTTGAAGATTTTGTTTTACCAAATGGATCTTTCTTTTGATTTCCATAAGACTTGATTTCCCCTAAACATTTAAACTAGTCTAATTTCATTCCCATTAATTTTGACGGAGAAGGTCAGTAGCTGTAATTTCTGTTTATTTTTAAGAGATTCTTAATCCAATAGTTGGACTATATTTTCAAGGCGAGAAATTTGTGAGAGAACTTCATTCATGTTCAAAGCTAGGAGGGCCAATTCGTGGGTGAATATTAAGCAGTTCATCTGACTAATTTTCTCTCCTTTTCCAATTTTGGTTTTTCAGGATTCTTATTCTACCAAATTTTCATTATATATTCCAGAGCAATGTTAAGTAGAGAAGAGAATCCATCTCCCTGTCTTAGCCTAATTTTAATGGTGAAAGAATGCGATATTTCTCCTCTCCCCTTAGTAAACCAATTAATTTATAATGATATCGTTTCTTAAATGTTTATAATAGTGTAATTGAAATACGGTAATTTGAATTTGTTAATAAAGTATAAAGAGTTTAGTATTTAAACACGCGCCATACAAGCCGTACGCAAGCATAAAACACACAAGACTGTATAAAATAAGTATGTTGTAACTCATATTCTTTGTTTTTCCTCATTAGAGTAATAAGGATTGATGCTGAAGAAACGAAAAGAAAAGTGTAAAAAATAGGAGGTTGGGGAGAACACAAAATAAAACTTTGCTTTTATAAAAAGAAAAAGAATTTCCTTTTCAAAATAAATAAATGATAATAATATAAAAAGAAATGTCAAACAATACAAAAAATATAAGAATGTATCTTGTTATACCAGTATATATATATTTTTTATTTTAGTTTTACTTTAACTTGAATGAAATAGCTTACTTAAAAATCCTTTTTCTTTGATATATATTTATCTTGTACAAGTATATATTTGTGTGCTTTGTTGAACGGTAGAAAAAAATGGAAACAATAAAATAATTGTAAAAAAAAGAAGAAATGTAAAGAGAAAACTTTAGTTAATGTCTATATTCATCTGTTCAAATTTTAATAAGGTAAATGCTTACCTTGTATTGTATTTCTGAAAGCATATCTTTTTGTCATTCACAATCTTATTCTTACATAGTTTTTTCTTTTTTAACTTTCCCCACAATTTTTACTTTTTTTATATGGTAAATCGTATTGTATTTTAGTTGAACGTAATTTTATTGGATATTTTTCAATAGTAATTCAAATTTAATCCGATATGATAGATTTAATTATGAATTAAAAATAATAAATAAAAAATTATAAAGATATAAAATCACGACTGCAAAAATTAAAAAAAAAAATTTAATAAGTAAATTGAGGTGAAAAACCGACAATAAACTGAACTACAAAAAAGAAAACAAGGAATGGAAATAAAGGATTAAACATCGTTATGAAGTTTTTAATAAAATTAAATAATGAATGAAAATTAATTATCAGACAGTTTTAATTTATTTACAATATATTTTTCGTTTTGTAGAAATAGCAGGCATTAAATGTTGTCTAATGATTAGATTCTCATCAGGTCTTGTATCGATAAGAAAATTTTGTCCTTCAATGAAAATATTTAAATGCAGGCGTGGGAGCTTGATAGTAGTTGCCCTATATTAGAGAGCTCTGAATAGTAATTATTATTTATTAAAGATCCATATTTAGGCTATTTTTATGCTCAAATCACTACAAAACTGCAGAAAAGTAATAATATACCTTTAATTTTAGGGTTCAGGTTTTATTTGTAAGTTCATATTATGAACTGGGAAAACCAAAAATTCTTTCACATTTTAGGAGAGGTTACCTCTGAAGACCGTTTCATTGTAAAAAACTGTTTTTGAAAACTTTATAAATATATTTTGTTTCTCTTAAACTATACACATTACTTCTCTATATAATTCCACATGAATTAAGATACTTATCGTAGCGATCCTTCAATATACCTTCGTCGTATTCTTCTGCCGTCAATCCTTTTAGCCATTGATTAATAGCATTTTTAAGTTCATCGTCACCCGTAAATTGCTTACAACTCAAAAATTCTTTCAATTTCCCAACAGATAGTAAGAAGAAGCTAAGTCCGGACTATACGGTGGGAAATCGAAAATTTCCCATCCATATGTTTTATAAATCACGTGTCGGACCCGCAACATGTGGACGTGCATTATCGTTCAGCAGGACGACGCCGTCGGTCAGTCGCCCACGTCGCCGATTTTGAATGGCGCGCCGTAACTTATATAGAGTTTCGAAATAGGCTTCTGCATTAAAGTCGTTCCACCGGCCGTGAAATCAATTAGCAATATGCCAAACCGATCCCAAAAAAATGTGGCCATCAGTTTGCGTCCAAATGGCTGTGGCTTGACCTTTGTTTGTCTGGTTGGTGATTGAGGATGACGCCATTCACTTGACTGCCGTTTTCTCTCTGGCGTGTAATACGAAATCCATGTTTCATCTCGGTAACAATTGAATTAAGAAACTCATCATCTTTTTCTGTGTAGAGCATCAAAAATTCATAAGCAGAGATTCCCTTCGGATTTTTTTGTAACTTTCCGTTAAGACATGCGGCACTAAACGTGCACAAACCTTTTTTAAACCTAAATGGTAATGAACAATGCGACCGATAACAGCTCTTGAAAGATCAGGAATAAGAAGGACCAGGTCGGAAATTGTTGAACGACGATCTTTTCTGATTTCATCATCGACGCGTTTCAACAAATCCTCGGTGATCCCCTCTCCGAACGTTCTTCATCATGCACATTAATCCTGTTATTTCTAAACCTTTGACACCATTCTCGGACGTTTCTTTCTTTCATTACATTATCACCGTACACAGCAACCAACTACCTACGAATTTCAGTCGGCATAACGTTTTGATGCCTTATTTCTGTTTCTAAATTATCGTGCCCTAGTCAATAAATTCCACTCCTTAATCATGTTTTTAATTTAATGCTAAAAATAAAAAATCGTTTCTATTATGTGTTAAAAATAACGTAATAGGGATCTTTAGTCCTTAACTGGTCACGCTTTTTTAATAACATTACTAGTCGCGTCGCGTCACTATGAACCGAATCTTCGAAAATTTAATTAATAATACATTACTGGAATTAAAAAAAAATGAACACTTATATTCGAAAAATAAACTATTTTTTATTCAAATAAAAATAAATATCTCCTTGTTTAAAACAAAATAATCAAAGAAAACAAGAAATTACAAAACTTTGTTAAAAATAAAGATCTTCATTTTAGTGAATATTGCTGACGTAAAAATATGATTATTCCAGATACATTATTGAAGACAAACTAACAA
Organism: Lycorma delicatula; assembly: GCF_047948215.1. NCBI lineage: Eukaryota > Metazoa > Arthropoda > Insecta > Hemiptera > Fulgoridae > Lycorma > Lycorma delicatula. The sequence goes on from NC_134458.1 coordinate 407,693, forward strand.
CAACACATCTGTAAATATGTTTTCGAATTAAAATATTTGAACTGAGACAAATATCTACAAGTAAACAATGCACAATTTGCCTGGATGTCAAATTGATGTCCTGAACAGTACAATTGTATATTTCTTTTCTTAAATTTATTATTTCAGAATTAGAAATCTTTATTTCCAACACTAACATTGTTCACAATTTTTACAAATAAAAGAAATGTGATTTTTACTAATATGGTGGCCACATTTCACACAAACAATCTTATATAAGATCCTCCTATATGGTCCTTGGTGCTTGGGCATAGGTGACATCGTTTGCGTTTTTCTCTAATTTCCACATCTCGCTCCTCTGGTTGTTGTACATGAACTACAGTAATGTCGTGTTCTACAAAATATATCTTTACATTGTTCTTCAACTTTTTTTGGGTGTCCCGGAGTGAGATACCTTTCTACAAGTAAATTTTGTACTAAAAGGTGGCCTAAAGTTTAAAGAAAATCTCTCTTTCTTTTTCCTTTTTAGCCTCCGGTAATTACCTTTCAGATAATACTTCAGAGGATGGATGATATGTATGAATGTAATCTTGTACAGTCTCAGTTCAACCATTCCTGAGATGAGTGGTTAATTGAAACCCAAGCAAAGAACACCAGTATCGATGATCTAGTATTCAAATCCGTGTAAAAATAACTGACTTTACTAAGACTTGAACGCTGGAACTCTCAATTTCCAAATCAGCTGATTTGGGAAGACGCGTTCACCACTAGACCAATCCGGAGGGTTAAGAAAATCTCTCGCAATAGTGTTACATAACGTGTCGCGTCGAGTCAAATATCTTATTTCTGATACTTATATTACACACACTAAGGGGAGCTGGATACCGACTGTTAAAACAAATTACGGTAGGAGATTTGGAGGCTTGCCAACCTAATACTATTGAGGCAAATATTAAACTTTCAATATAAAATTGTGTTTCGTATCATACAGATCCGACGCAACCAGTTAAGGGTTAAACTAAGATAACTCAAAAACATGTCGTGGTAGAATTTTTTTGGTTAAATTTGCTGTTTCTTCGTAAAAAAATGTTTTATAAAACACTATCAAGGTATCTGTTTTGAAAATAATTTCGATCAGTGTTATTTTTTTAGTTTTAATGACAATTTTATCATGGATATTGCAAGCAAGATCTTTGGTATCAGCCTTTGCTAATATTACGGTATATTCATTTAACCATTAATAATTTTTTGACTTATTAGTATAATGATAGTTATTATTGTAATCATATTAAAATATATAAATACATTTTAATACGAGGGTTATTTTTTTTCAAGAACCGATCGGTCGGGAAATAAAAAAACCAGCACAAAAATCGGATGAACTTTTGCGCATATGTGTTGCGCAGCGTCTCTAGTATGACCTTCAATCACGCCGCGTCACTTCGTTTAATTCTGAACACGCAGCTAGTACGTAAACATATCTAAAACAATAGCATCTCCCGCCGAGTGTGAAGTGCGTGCGGTAATTCGATTTCTTCAGGCTGAGGGGTGTAATGCGGCTGAAATTCATCGACGAATAAGTAATGTGTACGGTGGAACTTCAATGAGCGACAACAAAGTGCGATAATGGTGCAGGAACTTGAAAGCAGGACGAACAGATGTTCATGATGCAGGCGGTCAGCGAAGGAAGCGAGTGTTAACCGATTATCTCGTTGAGCGAGTGGATGAGGCGATTCGAGAAAATCGTCGGTTCACAATTTCTATATTGACTGATTCATTTTCTGAAATTTAAAGGTCAGTTCTCTACACTGTTGTGAGTGAGAGACTTCAGTACCGCAAACTATGTGCGAGATGGGTTCGAATGGAATGCAAAGTTGGCGGGAGTTTATTTCTTCCTACGTATCGCAGAACCTGGACAGAGTCCCTTGTTGCTGGATGATTCTAATCGGGCGTGTTTATTTTTTTTTTAAAGTTTATTTTCAATGACGGGTCTAATTTCTCAAGTTTTGTTTTATTTAATGTTTAGTATTTTAAGGACAGATTTAATTCCATTCCAATCCATTGTTAAACCAGCGTTATCGAACCCATTTTATGGGCCGACCGCGGAAGGCTAGGCTTATGCAACCTGTCCTCCCGACGTAATTCCCCTTCAGACCGTCCACTGAAGTCCTTTCGGTGCTAACGCTTCATAGGCTAGCAGGAATACGCCACAACGGGGCACTAACTATATGGAGGGACCAATGCGTCCCCTTTTCCGGAGGAGTCGCAATTGCTGATTTGTGTTAATTTTTTATTGTAAGTTTTAAAGGAAGGGTTGTGTAGAAGCTCTTCATCCACTTCTGTTATGGCTGCCTTTCAGGACGCATCTCTGCTGGGCTCTGTTCCGGACTCCAGTCCGTGATGTTGAAACGAGATGGGTTCCCAAGATGCTGTCCGACCAACACAAAACAATGAGAATGGACGCCTCCCTAACGTTTCTCCAGCGCTACCACAATGGAGAAAATTTTTTGAACAAAATTGTCACAGGGGACGAGACACGGGTCCATTTCGAAACTGAAGAAAGAAAAGAACAATCCAGGGTAGAAACATGGCTGAAAATACAGGCGGCTCCGTTCTATGACGAAGGTATTGGAAATTTGGTACCGCGCTACGATAAATGTATAAATCGGAGTGGCGACAATGTAGAGGAATAGTGTAACTATTTAAGTACTTGTTATAAATAAAAATTTTTTTATTTTCACTGTGATTTTAATTTCGTGACCGATCTCGGACCTTGAAAAAAAAAACCTCGTATTTATCTAACATATTGTAATTATTAGTTTTTATGTACCATTAAAATGTAACGGTATATCTTAAAAGAGCAAAGATCTTTATTAAATCTGTTTTAATAATTTTTTTTATTATATCAAAGTAACAAAATTTTCTCCCATTAAATTTTACAGTAGTTTTTACAGATTAGGTCGAGAAATTGTATAAAATGAATTATGATTAAAATTACTATGAATTTTTTTTTTCATACTAATAAACTGATTGTTTAGTGGTTTAAAAATAAGAAAAATCTTAGCTAAACGTAATTATGTTATAAAAGGATAAAAATCTTGAAACATAAAAACAAAGAGAATGAATGAAAGGTGAAATAATAATATTAAGGGTACGAAGTTTGTAGAATTTAATACAAAATAAAAAATATATGTATGTAAATATCCATAGGGAGACATTATTTTTACTTAAATTACATAGAAATTTCTTTCTTAACGAAAAAAAAAGAAGGAATTGTGTCTGCTCATGTATTTATAAAATAAGGGAAGTAATTTTATAAGTTGTTATTGTTGTTTTTGTAATGCTTTAGAAAGGACCTGTTTGGTATTATTATTACAGGTGGTGGGGTGGAAGGTTTGAGTATAATGGTGGGAGAAAATAACGGATGTAATTTTAAAAAGGGCTGAGAATGCTTACCGCAATTAGAAACCAGTGTTTGCTACTAGTCTTCGTCGGAGACAGGTAAAAAATGGGGTAACAATTCCTTGTACAGTAGCAACAAAACTAATGGGTGAACCTAGACGAAACGAACCTTTTTTTCTTATTTCCTTTTCTTATCCTTCTTAAAATTACTTCTTTTTTTTCTTTGTTTCTACTCTTTGCCTATCTTATTCTTCACGAGTTTACCTCACATCCCTTCTTAAATTCCTATTCGTACTTACTTTCTACCACCGCTTTCTTTTTTGTTTTAAACGGAAAGCTCATCCTTTATTTCTTAAACAATAGTGAAAAAGGAGAGAACCGTTCTTCACTGATTATTAATTAAGTTACGTCCATTCTCAGTTAAGAAAATGGACTAGCCGAAAATTTGTTCAATTTGTTTGGTATAGAAACCTTAATCTTTTACTGTACGTACTTTTTTCTTTTTATTTGTGTTTAGATAAAAAAGAAAGTCGTTATTTATTAAAAAAAAAATTTTTTTTTAAATAATCATGTCAATGCAAATCGGTTTTTTAACAGCTGATTATCCAAGTCAAAGGTTCCTAGGTTCAAATCCTTGTAAACTTTAGTTGCTTTTACACAGATTTGAATATTAGACAGTGGATGCCGGAGTAATTTGGTGGTTGGGGTTAATTAATCACGCCTCACACGAATAGTCAGCCTGAATGTGGTCGAGACATCTCATTAACATGTCATAAATATCATCTCATTCCTCATTGGCCTTGGTGGGGGGGGGGGGGGTCTAGTTGAAAAAATTGTAAAATACACGTTTAGAGAAAAGAAATTATTAAAAAAATGATCGTCAAACATTTTAATAATTTTGGTGATGAGACTTAACTCCTTAATTAGATGTATTATTTTTTAACAATATATTTTATATTGAAGAAAGTGTAAATTTTAAAACATATGTTTTTTAATTAAAAAATAATATTAACTATGAAATGTGATCGTTAGTGGGGGGGGGGGGGGCTCCCCTTCTTTTGTTACTACGAGGAATATAAGCATGATCTGGTAGTTTTTTATACCTCTTTTTCTAATTCCAGTAATTTTCAATAAAATGACTTTAAATGATTTGATTCTACTGCAGAAATTAAATTCAAAACATGAAAAAAACCTGGCAGACCATTGACACAATACTTAAAATCAATTTTTTTTTTTAAATTTTGTCAAATGGGGTTTGAAATAAAAGTACTTTAAAAGAAAAAAAAATCCAAATTACAATATTGAGTACATAACAATAGTACACATGGAAAGATACTTTAAAAATGTCCTAGTTATAAAGAAAAATGAAAATTACTATCACGAAAAAAGAAGACATTTCTGCAACGGACATGCTAGACGGTTATACATAGATGAAGATTTTAAAATTCAAACATTAAATTCAACAATTAAAACTAATTGTTGTTTTTGTTGACAACCGTATACTATATAAATTTATCAACAAATATTTCCTAAAATAATAATAATAATATTAATAGTCATTAAAAAATGTCTAATTCGTTCTAATATGAATAACAGAAATACATTCATGCACGCACATTATATGAAAAAGTCTAATAAATATACAGAGTAATTTAAAAAGAATGTAACACACATTCAAAATATGTTCTAAAAAATAGAGAAGAAAGTTCATAGAAACATAGGTAGGAAACAATTTGTTACCCACCGGTTTGGTCTAGTGGTGAACGCGTCTTCTCAAATCAGCTGATTTGGAAGTCGAGAGTTCCAGCGTTCAAGTTCTAGTAAAATCAGTTATTTGTACACGGATTTGAATACTAAATCGTGGATACCGGTGCTATTTGGTGGTTGGGTTTCAATTAACCACACATCTCAGGAATGGTCGAATTGAGATTGCACAAGACTACGTTTTATTTACACTCATACATATCATCCATCCTCTGAAGTATTTTCTGAACGGTAATTACCGGAGGTTAAACAGGAAAAAGAAATTTCCAGTACATGAAAATATAGCAAAAAAGGTTGTAAAAGATTTCAAAAAAATTATATTTTTAGATTTTTATCGGCTTCCTCATTCTTAATATTACCCCCAAATTATTAGTTTTTTGGATCACTTTCACTACTACTATGGTTAGGAAGTCATTAAAAAAATCGGTTAAAAGATATGTAATAAATAAGAATAAATCTTTTTTCGATTTTTTTGGAACAATTTTGGGGCAATTTTTTTTTAAATGTTAAAATAAGCAAGCTTGCATCTACTGAGCTTAAAGTGCTCTAAAGTTGTAAAAGTTTTTGCTGTTCTTACACTAAATTTATGAACTTATTTCCTTAAAATTGGCAAAAACATTTAACATAATTTTGTAATGAAACATAAACCATGTAACATTTTTGAGGCAGCCCTTAGGTCCGCCTTTTTTCTAGATAAATTTATTGATAAAAAGGTCATTTGATTATGCCGGGATCAGTTGGGATCAAACGTTTTAACTATGATTTTTTTTTTCTTAGTTTTAACTTTCAATACTGCATTATTTATAAGTATAACCTCATTTGAAAAAAGGGATAAATACAGATCCAAATTTTTTTACTGAATATTTGATCAGTTTTCATCGCATTATATTACTTTAAATATTACATGTAATGTTAAAAATCAGATGGGTGCATGAAGTGACAAATGAAGAGGTGTTGAGGCAAATCAATGAAGAAAGAAGCATTTGGAAAAATATAATTAAAAGAACAGACAGACTTATAGATCACATATTAAGACATCCTGGAATAGTCGCTTTAATATTAGAGGGTCAGGCAGAAGGAAAAAACTGTGCAGGCAGGCAACGTTTGGAATATGTAAAACAAATTGTTAGGGATGTAGGATGGAGAGGGTATACCGAAATGAAACGAATAGCACTAGATAGAGAATCTTGGAGAGCTGCATCAAACCAGTCAAATGACTGAAGACAAAAATAAAATTGTATAACTAAATAATTAATATTTAAAATCACATTGGAATATTTGAAACACAAAATCTGCCAAGGGCAAAGCCGGGATATTTATATAACCATTTTGCCAGTTTTTTAACCTCTAGCTACTTATGCCCCCAAATATTTTGCATTTAAAAGAATCAAAAATGTTATTTTATCATGTATCATTATTTATTTATTATCTCCTCAAATTACATCAAAATTATTTAACATAAATATTATTTTTATGTAAAATAAACCAAACAACACCTCTCTACTATTTATTAACTTGTTATTTTTTATGCTTTATTTATCATAAATTTTAACACCTATATTTAAATAAATAGTAAACCTTTATTCTGATCGGAACATAAAAATACTTTATTGTTGTTTTTGAAAGTCCATATTAATTATTTAAATACAAACGCATAAAATACTATTAAGTAAAAATACATTAAATACGAATAAAAAATAATTCACAATTCAAAATTCCCTATTAAAACTTATTTGGAGCACATATTTATGTACAGGTTGAATGGAATGTAGATAAATCGTGTGTTTTTGAAAAATTATTATAGGCTATCAAACAAACCCTCCTACGTGGAATTCATGAGGCTGCAGCTTGAATACGAACTAATTTTGTGCCTCTGAATTGAGATAAAACAGTTGTATTTATCACTACGAAAAACTAATGCATTCATATTTAGATATACAATTTGTGATGTACGGATTTCCAGGCTCGAGCATTTATTTGATCTTGATTCAAAGTTATACTCCATAAAGCACGTTACGTTTGTAATTATGGTACGTGAACGTGGTTGGAAAAAGCCATATAAAGGCAATAGTAATTTGTGTAAATATACTGATGAAAATGACTGCCGAGGCACTTGCATCGATGGCATCCAGATAGAAGCCAAACTGATGACGGTGATAAGTTTTCACGTTTAGAGGATTTGAAAGACGACCTCCGGTAAAGCCCATCAGGGTTAGAAACGGAGGGGATGGTGTGACGACTCGGGGATCGTTACCTTGTAACGATCCAAAGTCGCCACACCACACACTCACCTTGTCACTTTGTAACGATCCCTACGGATCGTCTTGTACGGGAATTTCTTCCCCTAGAAAGTTCAGGATGACCGTTTCATTTGCTGTCAGACTGAAGAAATGATATCAGTCAAATATGAACGTCAACTCGAATTCTCTGCTGCGAATGTAACCGAACGAAATAAATACGTATGTACGTCGAATTACTAAAAAAAAGTCGGTCTATTTTGATCGGATGTATTATGGAAGTCAACAAAAGCCTATTCATCAGTTATATTAATTCCGTTGGACGCTTATTCCCATAGCAATAGAAGTTTGGTAGAGTTTGCCGGGACACAAATTCATTTTTAGAACTTGTTCTAGATTAGTCTATCCCCCACGGATCGTCATTAAGAGGTTGTTTTCCTTACGGGGTTCAGGATGTGTCAAAGGCGAGATGGTATCTTGGTGTTGTGAGGTGTATGATGACGTTTACCCGTCCAGAGATGTGCATTGCCTTGTATCGTTCGTTGGTAAGACCTCATTTGGAATTATTTTGGGTAATCTGGAATGTGATACAGGTTACACCAACGATATGATTGATAAAAAGCAGCCGAAATTTTCTTAGATGAATACCCTTAAAATCTCACTTTAATGAAGTTGACGGTACTCATTAATTATACGACCACCGCTATAAATATCCAATAAATCTCTGTCCATGTTCGGTTATGAGATAAACAAATAGATATATATGTATATATATATATATATATATATATATATATATATATATATATATACATATATACAGAGTGTCCCAAATAAAACGCAACCCAACATTATATTGGCAGGTATTGAAATAATAAAAACGCAAATGTAAATGTAATTTTTATTATTACTATCCATTACCTTACATTTAGAGTAAATATTGGAAGTGGCCGCCATCTTCTTGAATACAAGCTTCAATTCTTTTTACAGCGTTTCTTGCAACTGTTTTCAAAGTTTGTGGCTGAATATTTAATACAGCTTGTTCAATATTGACTTTCAATCGTTCAAGTATTCGTGGTTTGTTGCTGTAGGCTTTTTCTTTGAGGTAACCCCGTAGAAAAAAATCCGCCGCAGTCAAATCTGGAGATCTTGGTGGCCACAAGCCTCGACCGATAGATAACACGATTACCAAAGAATTCCTCGACGAAATCAGAAGTTGAACCTGTGTAGTGCGATGTCGCACCGTCATGTTGTAGCCAGCAGTGTCTGTCTTCCTCTTCCAAGAGTGCGATGAACTGAAATAAAATATCCTGATATCATTCTGCATTAATGGTGCACTCGAAAGAAATAGGACCTATTATTTTCTCCCTAGATATCGCGCACCACACGCCCAACTTCTGCGGGTGTAATGGTTTTTCGTGATAAACGTTGGGATTTTCAGCACACCAAATTCTACTGTTTTGGCTGTTTACATAGCCATCCAAATGAAACCGTGTTTCATCTGTGAAAAATAACGAATCCGTAACATTAATTCCCTCGCGCAGAAATCGACGGAACCGTTGACAATATTGTAGCCGTTTTTCTTTGTCGGGCTCAAGAAGTCGATGAACCGTTTGAATGCGATAAGGTCGTAATTGTAATTGGTCGCCCGATGAACGGTTGATTTAGACAAATTAATTTCAGCAGACAAACGTCTGATCGATTTATTTGGCGAGGCGAGTAATCGGTCTTTGATTTCAGTGACTATCTGTATTCAACACTGACGCAGATCTTTTGTGTTCCTTGTTATTAACCGACTAACCTTAATACTGATGTTTTGTTAGGAGCTGGTTTATCTGGGTACTTATGGCGAAACAAATCTTGCACTGCAACCACTGATTTCGTACTGAAGTACGACTCGACAATGAAAACACGTTCATCTAGCGAAAACACCATGTTGTCTCTAGCAATACACTGAACGTTATGATTGCATTGTTGTTACTATCGGTAGTGTTCTACTGCGTCGCCGCGATGTTCAGATGTTGGACGAGTTCATTTCAGTAACGAGTAGGGGAGTAAGCTTGACTTTTGAAATTTCATTAATGAGTGATTGATGGGTTGCGTTTTATATGGGACATCCTGTATATATATATTTGGTTATCCCATAACCGAACATGGACAGATATTTCTAGTGATACCACTAGAAATGGATATCACCCATTGGCTCTCATGGGTCGTATAACCCATGAGACTCAAGTTGACCACTATAGATAAAATATTTCGGTTTTTTTGGATCACAAGGTTCGTCGAACTCAATTTGACTCTTCATAAAAAAAAATTAATGAAAATTTTGATGTTAATATAAAATTATGAGTACCTATGTAGTCTATACTCTTACATGGAGAACAGACTGTGATTGTGAACCTACAAGTAGATGTGTACGAATATGGAATCAATATATCGAGGTGTTAAACTTCTTCGAGCCTGAAAAGAATTTTGTATGACGGGTAAGTAGTGAGATCTACCAGTAGACCTTGCCAAGTTCGTTTCATGCTACTAATTCTTAAACTTGAAAGCACTGTTATACTTCTTCCAGATGGATTGTCTTTTCCTTTGTTCCTTTGTTCCTCAGTATACTAAGCTCTTTCTGGATTTCTGCTGTATCCTTTTTCCCCATTTTTCATGCTGGGTGCCTTCATCCTCCGTTTTAGGTCCAGTTAGAGGAATAGCAGGAGCCTTGAAAAATTTTTTTTTTCACGTAGATAGCAATATTATTTTCGTAAAAGAAAACCTTTTTCATTCTTACTTTTTTTATTTAATAATTTTGCCACATATACTTAAAGTTTGTGTGTGGTAATAAGACAGTAGGGTTTTGTATAATATGAAAAATGCCATGCTTGACTGGGATTTGAACCCGGGACTTCCGAATGAAAGGTCGAGACGCTACCAGTCTCCACTTGTATTTTAAATAAATTGGTGGGAAGATTTTGTTTTGGTAATTTATAAAAAATGGTAACGAAAACCTAATAAGGCTCTTTCTCGTAAGCCGAATTATTTTGTTGAATTATACTAAAACAATTCTATTATCTGTTTTGGTAAAGATAAAACAATGAAAAACAATGAAACGATGAAGTTTAACACCTCTGTATATTGATTCTATACTCGTACACATCTACTTGTAGGCGCACAATCATAGTCTGTTCTCCATGTGAGCGTATAGACTACATAGGTACCCATATCAATTTTATATTAACATTAATGTTCTTTTATGAAGAGTCAAATTGAGTTCGACGAACCTTGTGATCCAAAAAAAGCGGAATTTTTTATCTATAGTGGTCAACTTGGGTCTCATGGGTTGGTTATACGACCAATGGGAGCCAATGGGTGATACCCATTTCAAGTGGGTATCACTAGAAATATCCAATAAATATCTGTCCATGTTCGGTTATGAGATAAAGACAATTCTGTTATCTGTTTTGGATATATATTAATTTTTTATGAATAATTGACCAATATTTTTAGCAAAGACTACATACTCGTAAATATAGACAACGATAAATTAACATATTCAATTTTCTAATTATAGGTTTACACGAATCCTATTTATTCGATATATATATATTCGATAGGCAATAATGTGACAGCCCATTTTTTTAACTTATAACCTTTTTCTTTTTATTATTTAGATTTTCTTTTTTAAATTTCAGGCAAATATTTTATGAATTCATTTTTGTGAATCATAAAGTATTATATCCACAAATTCTTAGCATACTAAAACTGAAAATGTTACGTTTATTTTTAACTGAAGAGCATTTTGAATTTTATAATGGTTATTTTAAATTCACTCCAGATATTATACCTCATTGGTTTGTTCAAAATAATCCAGTGTATTCTAGGTTAAAATGTAAGAATATTACTAAAAAAAAAATTATTTCTTTATTATTTTTATAAATGTTCACAAAAAAAAAACATATTTTTGACACTAAAAAAAAATATTTTTCGTTGAGACAGGTTGTTTTCTTCTACACAGAAAGGCCCGTTCTTCTTTCAGGAGGTAACCGTAAATGGTATCATTTATCTGGACAGTTTTAAAATTTTTAATTCCTCAGTTAGACGATGATGAACAAAATGGACGCCATTACTATTATCAAGACGGGTTACCACCTATCTTCCGTCTAGAAATCCTTAATTTTCTTGATACATGATTCCAAGGCCGGTGAATCGTTCATGAAGGTCCAATTACAGGACCACCTCGCTCCCCAGATACGATCCCGCTATATTTTTTTCTTTTGACATTTCATTAAAGATCGGATACCACTGTATCACTTTTGTCTGCCGATCTTGTTGAGCTGGACTTCGAATTAACGCAGCAGAAGTTACGCCCAGCTTTCTGACTACAGTCTGGAATGAAATCGACTTCTTGTGGGATGTACGTCTCATTATAAGTCATATCGAACCAAAGTGAATGTTGAGTGACAAACTTGAGGTGTTTTTCTTTTTTGTTGAGAATGCAGACCTCAACCGAATCTATACGTCTCAATAAATTTTTATACGCTTTTAAATTTGTGAAATTCTTTTTGAATCGCTCAGTAATAAAATCTATTACTTTTATTTTTTATTTTTTCTTAAAACAAGTTGTAAAAATAGGAAATTTTACTGTATATTTTATCATTTCGTTAGTTATAAAATGTATTTTAATGAATATTTATTTATTTTAAGAAAACATTTTACTCAAATATCTGCTATAACAAAAAAAAAATTTACTGAAGCATGTAAAACCATTTATTCTTTGTTATTATCGTGTAGCTGTTGGTTTTTAATGAAATGATTTTATACTTGTTGACACAGTTCCATGTTTTTGCGTTAATTTGCTACAGAGTGGTTTTATAGCACAATATAAGTGGACTATTTATATGAGCAGTATGCATTATATATGTGCACATTTATATATATAAATAATGAATTCAAAACTATTTTCTATCTCAAAAATGCTTTTATATTTCTTTTTAATTATTGTCTGTAAAATATGTTCTGTTATTTAACCTGTCAGTCTGACAGGAAGATTATTAATGTCATTTGATTAATATTAATGTTATTTATTTATGGAAATATTACATTTCATCGAAGATGGAATAATTAACATTTTTGATTTCTTTTAGTTATAACGCCTCTCTCATTTTTTATTCTAAAGGTTCACTTCAACTTACATCGTGTTTAATAATTATACTTTTGAAAATCCGTCAACACTTTTATATGTATTTTGTTTTCAACATAAATAAATCAACTACATTTTATAAACATATTTTACGCTCATGATATATGTAAATTACACAAAATAAAAATTAAAACGAGTGCGTCGCTTCGTGGACACATTACGAAAGCGAAGCTTCTTACTTAGTATTATACGAATCGTGTAAAATAACGTATATGCAATATACACAAGTTATACAATGTTTTTATCGATAAGAAATATAAACTAATAATGAAATACAAATATATAATAAAAAGAGAAAGCGCGTATACGCGTAAGCCGTATATAATAAAAAGAGAGAGAGTGAGAGAGAGCGCTTACCGAACGCGCGTGTGAGTATCGATATATGTAGCTAGCCCGTGACGTGCTTCGTGAATCTCGTTTATTCTCAGTTGACTCCCCACCCCGAATTCTGCGTTATGAAGCTTCGATTCAATTATTAACTAACTTTTTTAATTTTTTGAAATCCCAACAAAGTTTTAAAACTTTAGGAATGTAGAGTTAGAAAAATGTGATGTTAAACATTTTTTGGAGGTAAAAATAGATTGAAATATTAATGTAGAACATTAGTATTACAATATTATTGTAATATTTTTAATAATAATAATAATAATTATTATTATTATTATTATTATTTCTCAAGAAGAAGCGTATCGACACCCTTCTCACCCTGCGGGTCGGGGTAGAAGTTGTCGAGACCAAGCCGGCCGCAAAGTACCTAGGTATGATGATTGTCCGGAAACTCAGCTTTGCTGAGCAGCTTCGTACAGCCGGCGACAAAGCTGCGAGAGCCGTAACAGCTCTCAGCCGGCTTATGGCGAATGTCGGTGGATCGAAGGCCAACAGACGGTGATTGCTGATGTCCACGGTGCATTCCATCCTGTTATACGAGTCGGAAGTGTGGGCCCAGGCATTAAGAGTTGCGAGAAACCGGAAGCGGCTCGCGCTGGTGCAACGCACCGCAGCCTTGCGAGTCGCTTCCGCGTATCGGACGGTCTCCGAGCCTGCATTACTTGTTGTCGCCGGCGTCATACCCATTGTTACTTTAGCAACGGAGCGCCAGAGGATCTACGGGAGGCGACGGGCAGGCGTCTCGTGGTCCTATTCAGTCTCGTGGTCCTGGGACCACGAGACTACAGGACGATGGACCGCAAGGCTTATTTGGTCAGACCGTAGACGAAGTATCGGCATGGAGAGGTGGAGTACTACATGACCCAATTTTTAACGGGTCACGGATACTTCCGCGCTTACCTCCATGTCATAGGGAAAGTGCCGTCCCCAGACTGCCTGTATTGCCCCGGTGTACGGGACGACGCTGAGCACACCTTTTTCAAATGTGCTCGGTAGGCGGCAGATCGAGGGACACTAGAAGCGGATCTCGGAGCAATGAGTCCCTACAACGTGGTTGCGATGATGCTCCGTGACCTGAGCAGCTGGGAAAGTGTAACCCGATTTGTCGGCAAGGTTGACCTGGATAGTCCTGAAAATTAGGTAGCACCTAATCAGGCTAGTATAGGAGGACTCGACCGGAAGTAATGTGTTAAACGGTTCCGGGTCGAGTCCTGGTAGAAAGGAGGGTGGTTTTAGTCGGTAGTCTGCTGATAGTGATTGGATAATACCATCAGCGGGAGCCCGACACTCCGTACGTAAATGCATTCACCACCCTCCGCAAAAAAAAAATTAAAAAAATATATTATTATTATTATTACTTTATTTAGGTTTTCTGCTTGTGTTAAGAACAATACTTTTTTTTTTAATTGTTGCTTATTCAACTTCAGGATTATTGGGATCTATATATTTTCTTCTTTGTTTTGATTCTTTTTACTTTTTTTTAAATTTTTTTAATTCTTTTTTTTAAATCTTTTCTTATAGGTGGTATAAATAAATAGTTTACTTCTGTTATTGTAATTTTTTTTCATTAGTTTGTGTAGATTTCTTTTACTCTGTATTTTATTCGAAGGATTTGTTTTGAAAATATTACTTTTATACAGGTTGTTTCTTAAATGGCTGGTTATACTTTTTCGGATTCCACTAGTAAAATTAAGCAAAAAATATCCTTAGGAAAAATGGCAATTTCTCCTTCGTTCTCCTTCTGTCCACCATTTTGTTATTTTTATATAAAAATTTATATCTCAATTTCGGGTAAAATAAGCACATTAATATTTGGTAAGCGTCTTGGTAATAAAATTTTAAAATTAGGAAAAAGTCAGGACTTAAATACCTTTGAAAATTAGAAAATGGCGGTCATGTTTATTTTTAAATCCGTTATATCTCCATAAATATTAGTTTTAAATTTAATTTTGAACAAAATTGTTTACGAGAAGTTTATTAAAACAAAGAAAAGTTAGAAAAATTTGAATTTTATTTAGAAACAATACACTAGATCAAAATATATTATCCGTACCAGTTTATAATAAATATCCAAACATGAGCCCGCCATCTTCGACACATTTCCTGGCACGCTTCTGTACTGCTTTTTTTTAGTTCTTCAGGGTTCTCCTTAAGTTGCTCAGCCGCATCCATAACGCGGACAATAAATTCTTAACGAGAATGTATTTTTATTTTGTATACAATATATTTTATTCATTCTAAGACGCAGAAATCTATAGGTTGTAGATAATCTTATGACCAGGAATTTGAACCACCACGACTGAAAATCATTTCTAAGGAAAATGATCATCTAAAGGACTGGAAACGGTACAAGAGAAGTGGGGAGGCCCGCTATTGTGCTGTAAATATACTTTGCGTTTCAGCGCTAGAGAAACATCTTCAAACAGCTGCGGCAATTCTTCTTGAAGAATGTGCAGCTAGACCTCAGCTTTTAAGTGGCCAAGTAATATGAACGGTCCAAAAAGCTGATTGTAAATATGGCCATACCATACACTGACGATAAATCGGTGTTGAAAATTGCCTTTCACAGTTTCATTAGGATTTACATGAACCCATGTTTGCTCATTGCGTAAGTTGTCGACCTCATCTCGAGTGGAATTTGCCTTCTCGGTAAACACAAAATACTTGAAGAGTTGTCGATTTTATTCCACCAGTTGCAGACGGAACGGAGCGTTCCGTCTTTTGGGTTTAGATGTTGAACTGGCTGTTTATAGTAAGGATAAAACTAGTTTTATTTAAGTGTCCTCCAAATCATCGAATGCGAAACTTTGATCCGCTTAGAAAGAACTGTGTACTGAACTGGATCAGAAATAATTTCATTCATATTTTGTTCTGTTGGACAAATCGTTTGTAGCTCTTACGAATAATGAGTCGCATTTATTAGTCATTTAATAAATAAGTATTTCTACAACCTAAAAAAAACTTGTTTTACGACACCAAATTTTGTGTTTTACGTCGGATATCTTAAAAACTACTGAAGTTACAGTTCTGGGACCTGTTTTATCTTATTTCCTAGCTCAAATTAGTTAAGAAACCACAAACCGTATTCCTTAATTTGGATCCCAAAAATTAGAGTAGGGCTTATTTTTGTAAGAAGACCTGACATCTGGACGAAATCTTTCGCTAGCCGTAACTCGAAAACAAAACCGTTTCGCGACTTGTTGGTATGAAAGTTTTCCATTATCTTCACCAGTAGAATGTGTCCTAAAAGTTTCTCCGTTTCTTTGTGGGACAATCACACACTCTCTCTCTATATATATATTTTTTTTTTCGATTCAATTTTTACAACCAATCAAACAATAATAAACCTTTACAGGTTATATTAATGATGTAAGTAAAGAAATAAAATCATTAGGTCACAAAAAGAGTTGTTAACAGATCTATGGATCTATTTTAACAATAATTAATAGATAATGTTTATTACCCACGACGGAACGGAGACGGTATAGGAGTTTTGGGAAAGAGGTTGTGTGTCTGTGTGTATGTGATCATTTCCTTCAAAACCTACTGGACCGATTTCGATGCGGTTTTTTCCATGTACTAACATAGGTATCATTTCAGAGCAGATTCTTAGACATGTTTCACGGTTATAGACCACCAGAGGGCGCTGCAGTAGATATATTTCTTCAAAATGGCTTCCTGGTTTTTTATATTTTTAATTTTACCTCTTGTTATCCTGTTATTTAAAACAAAAATTACAATTATAATTGTAATTTCTTTTAAGTTGTGTTATATTGTATCAACTATCATAGTTGTGTTTTGAACAATTTTCAGGGACTAACTCTTTGCTTATTTTAGCAATAAAGGAATTTTTCCACAAAAAAAAAAGGCAATTCCTAATTATGCTGGCATATACAGTTAGTATTTATAGATCTCAAGATATACCTATTTATTAGGCAATTCTGAATACCGGAGATAACAAGTTTCAAGTTGGCCTTACGTCGTTATTTAAAGGATTAAAACGTAAAAGAACTTCTGTTGAAGCCATTATTAAATTTAAAAAGTTATTACTAATTAGATTTGAATATTTTCATAACCTATAAAAAATATTCATGTAAAGCCAATTTTAAAATCATTAAATTTTGGGATTTATGTATATTTTTTCACATTCAGTGTGAATAGATTTCAAGGACCTCTAATAATATAAATATAAATATTATATTATTTTAAATATATCAAATATTTTTTGATAAGCAGTAATAACTTACATACATCAAAAATTAGTCTAAACGTCAGGAACACACATTTGAAAGTATATATTTGGAGCGTAACTTTATATCGAAGTAAAACTTGGACGATCGGAGTACCTGAGAAGAAAAGATTAGAATCTTTTGAAATGTGGTGCTATAGAAGAATGTCAAAAATCAATCATTTGAAAAAAAGGGATAAATACAGATCCAAATTTTTTTACTGAATATTTTGATCAGTTTTCATCGCATTATATTACTTTAAATATTGTATGTAATGTTAAAAATCAGATGGGTGGATGAAGTGACAAATGAAGAGGTGTTGAAGCAAATAGATGAAGAAAGAAGCATTTGGAAAAATATAGTTAAAAGGAAGATACAGACTTATAGACCTCATATAAGACATCCTGGAATAGTCGCTTTAATATTACAGGGTCAGGTAGAAGGAAAAAACCCACTGGGTTGGTCTAGTGGTGAACGCGTTTTCCCAAATCAGCTGATTTGAAAGTCGAGAGTTCTAGCGTTCAAGTCCTAGTAAAGTCAGTTATTTTTACACGGATTTTAGTATTCAAATCCGTGTTTTTGTTGACAACCGTATACTATATAAATTTATCAACAAATATTTCCTAAAATAATAATAATATTAATAGTCATTAAAGAATTTCTAATACTTTCTAATATGAATAACAGAAATACATGCATGCACGCACATTATATGAAAAAGTCTAATAAATATACAGAGTAATTTAAAAAGAATGTAATACACATTCAAGATATGTTCTAAAAAATAGAGAAGAAAGTTCATAGAAACATAGGTAGGAAACAATTTGTTACCCACCGGTTTGGTCTAGTGGTGAACGCGTCTTCTCAAATCAGCTGATTTGGAAGTCGAGAGTTCCAACGTTCAAGTTCTAGTAAATTCAGTTATTTGTACACGGATTTGAATACTAAATCGTGGATACCTGTGTTCTTTGGTGGTTGGGTTTCAATTAACTACACATCTCAGGAATGGTCGAACTGAGAATGTACAAGACTACACTTTATTTACACTCATACATATCATCCGTGCCCCGTTGTGGCGTATTCCTGCTAGCCTATGAAGCGTTAGCACCGAAAGGACTTCAGTGGACGGTCTGAAGGGGAATTACGTCGGGAGGACAGGCTTCATAAGCCTAGCCTTCCGCGGTCGGCCCATAAAATGGGTTGGATAACGCTGGTTCAACAACGGATTGGAATGCAACTAAATCCGTCTAAAAATACTAAATAATAAACAAAATTTACAAAACAAACAAAAATTAGACCCGCCATTTAAAAATAAACCTTTTAAAAACACGCCCGATTAGAATCATCCAGCAGCAAGGGACTCTGCGATAAGTAGGGAGAAATAAACTCCCGCCAACTTTGCATTCCATTCCACATATCATCCTCATTCATCCTCTGAAGAATTATCTAAACTGTACTTACCGGAGGCTAAACAGTAAAGAAAGAAGGTAGAAGGAAAAAATTGTGCTTGCAGGCAACGTTTGGAATATGTAAAATATATTGTTAGAGATGTACGATGAAGCGGGTATATCGAAATGAAACGATTGGCACTAGATAGGGAATCTTGGAGAGCTGCGTCACACCAGTCAAATGACTGAACAAAAAAAAAAATTAATTTAACAATAATTCAAATTGAATGTAAAAGATAAATGTAATTTAATAACGAAAAAATTCCTGCATATCTAATTTAAAATTCAAGAAGTAGTTTTTAAATAAAACTGAATATAAAATGAAACAGAAAAGTTATATGGTAAAGAGTTATAGACAGATAGAATAAAAGATTAAGTTTTAAGAAATGTATGAAGGAAAGTAAGTAATAAAGTTTTTTATTAGACAAGTTTTAGCAGTTATTTCTAATCGCCCAAGTAGAAATAAAATGGAGAAACTAGTGAAATCTGACGCTGTGCAATTACTCAGATTGAAAAGTATTGAGAATCTTCTCTTGACTTGATTGCGCTGATAAATGGAATTATTTAGATGCCGTGGGTATAACTGATTGAAACATTTCAAACTAATTTCAGTTTGAAACACATTAATAGTTTATATTATGTATGTAATTTTTACTAATAAAAGAAGATAATAGATCTAATTAATTACTTGTATTAATTACTTTATTATATTGATAAGTTTTAAGTTCAATACATAAACTTTCCCATATTTACACACAACACGTGCACTATCTAAAATTACATTTTATACTTAACAACTAACGTGAGGGAAACGTGTTCTATGTACTATAATTTTAAACACTTTGATTATGTACCTACATATTCATTAAATATTTTTTTTTTTTTTTTTACTGATATTGATAATTTTAACAACTTGAAAGGTTAACGTATTTCGTTGATGTTTTAGTTATTTTTTCCTATTGTTTGAAGAAAAATTCGTTATTATTTTCGGTCGCATAATGAAATTACATTTTCTTTATTTTTTGAAGAACTACGAAAATATCATTCTCTTAAAATGTAATTTCCTTTTGTGTGTGTATATATATATATATATATATATATATATATATATATATATATATATATATAATGTCTGAGTATTTCTAAAATGGTAGTCTGGCTATGCTTTTTCGGATTCTATTTGTAAAACTAAACAAGAAATATCCTTAGGAAAAGTGGTAATTTCTCCTTTGTTCTCCCACTGTCCGCCATTTTGTTATTTTTATGTAAAAATTTATATCTCAAGTTCCGATGAAGGAATTACATTAATATTCGGTAAGCATCTTGGTAATATAGTTATAAAATTAGAAAAAATCAGAAATTAAATACCTTCACAAATTACAAAATGGCGGCCATGTTTATTTTTCAATCCGTTATTCTCCGTAAATATTAATTTTAACAAAATTTATGTTATCTGCTAAAATATTAAGCCTTTTATTTTGAACAAAATGACATTTAATTTTTAAAAACGTTCAACAAATAGCCGAGTTATGGCAGAAAATTAATGTTATAATTTTGTGTCTGTTTTCTTGTCCTCACTTTACGTTCAATTCGATTAAATATTAATTGTTTTTATTTATTGTTAATTCTAGTATTATAAATTACAATCAAATAAGGTAATAATTTTTTAAAGAATAGATAAGATAGCCCAATCTGGTTAGAAAGTTTTCGAAGGAACCTTTTTGAGAAAGAACTGTTTCATTTATCGTCTCCAGACTAACAACAGTTAAAATACTTGGACGGTCGGTACATTTACGGTCATACAAACTACCCGTTTCCCAAAAACGATTAAATAAACGACATATTGTGGATTTGTTTGGCACATTAGCACCTGGAAAAGGATTTAAAAAATCTTCTTGAAACTTCGCGTACGATTTCAATTCACAATAACTTTGAACGATAAAGACACGTTGTTATTGCTTAAAAGCCATTGTTGCTCGGACTAAACAAACTGCTTGGAGCCACGCCCACTGTTGGCCGGAGGCGTGTGTAACAGTGCTACCATTCACTATTCTGTCATACAAAAAATTACCCTAATTATTATATCTTTTAAAAATTTAACTGTCATTCCTATAAAAGAGAAAAATTTGGGTTGCGCGACTTTACGATCACTTATACTTAAATCAATTTTATTCATTTAGGCCTAATTTGTTTTAAACATTTTTATTTGTTTTTTGTAACTTAATCCTTATTTTTTTTCCGAAATCGTAGGTTATATGGTTTCAATTTTTTGTGTTTCTTTTTATTTATTATTTTTCTTTTGACTGAAATTCAATAATTTTGTTATATATTAATAACTGTTTTACAATAGTCATTTTAGTTCATTAGTTATTTTGCACAGTTCTTTCATTTTAATACGATGATTTTAACATAATTTATTATTTGATTTTAATAGCTCTTAATTTTACATATATTTTAATAATTTTTTTATTTTAAAATAATACTAGTTAATAATTACGTACTTACACCACTAAGTTGGTCTGGTAATGAATCTTCATCACAAATCAGTTGATTTCAAAATCGAGAATTTTAAGGTTCAAATCCTAATAAAGGCAGTTTACTTTTATACGGATTTGAATACTAAATCATGGATACCAGTATTCTTTGATGGTTGGATTTCAATACACATGTCAGGAATGGTTGACCTGAGTTGTATAAAACTGGACTTCATTTAACTCATACATATCATCCTCTGAAGTAATACCTATGATGGTTCCGGAGACTAAATAGAAAAGAAAATAAGTTAGTAATGACTTGATTTCATTTGTTTTTATTTACCCGATTTTATTTGTATTTAAGTAGTTATATAACCTTGTAGATAACAATATGATATGGAATGATTTAAAAAAAATTGAGTATAGCCATTTACAAGAATAACAAGCATCCCATGTTTGATAATAGAAATAATGAATGAGATTGTTTACGTGTTTCCTTCCTCAAAGAACCTTCATTCTATTTACTATCTTTTTCTCTTTAGCCTCCAGAATCACGGTAAGGTATTACTTCAGAGGATGAATGAGGATGATATGTATGAATGTAAATTAAGTCTAGTTTTGTACAATTTCAGGTCGACTATTCCTGAGATGTGTGGTTAATTGAAACTCAACTACTAAAGAACACCGGTATCCACGATCTCGTATTCAAATCCGTATAAAAGTAACTAACTACCTTTACTAGGATTTCAACCTTAGAACTCTCGGCTTCGAAACCAGCTGATTTACGAAGAGTCGTTCACCACTAGACCAACGCTATTTATTAGAAAACCTGGGTTCATAGTAATAATCATTACTATCAGGGTAAGCACTTTAGTTTACATCAAATGATTTTAATGTTATAAAGATAAAATTTTACTAATGTAGAATAAAAAATTAATGTACTCCTTTACTTTCGTTTTTTTTTTTTTATATAACAATGCGTTGTACGTAGTTTCTATTATATAAGGCATCTTATGCTCTAATAATCATAAAAAAACATTGAATTTTTATACAGTATTTTTTTATTGATTTTTATAGAGTAAATATGAAATATTATTCAGAAATTTTCATGATAATAAATCTTATGTAAAATTTAATTTTGTACTAAACAATTGCATATTGAAAAACGTAGTATAAAAGAAAACTAAATAAAAAATTAATTAGTAATATAGTACAAGAAAGAATAAGAAAATACATGAAAGAATTAATAAAGCTATTAGGAAAGTAAAGTAACAGTATTAAATGAGAAATGGAAAGCGTGATAAAGAAAGGAGGGGAGAAATAGGGGAGAAATTCGGTGAATTCGTATTTTATTGATTAAATAATTTTGGCCGGCCGCTTGGACATTGGCCCGATAAAATAAGTGATTAATGTATATAGAATTGGTTACTGATACTAATAGCTGATCTTACACCTTCATCAATGATATTAGAAACTATTGCACGTTATATAGAAAAACCACTAGCCGTGTTATATCATAAAATAGATGATATATATATATATATATTTTGAAATGAGGTAGAAAGGGAAATAGTGAAAAAGGTATAAACGTATAGGAGAAAAAGGAATTAAAAGAGAGAGAAAAATAACAAATTAAAGCGTAAGAGAGTGAGATATTGTGTCGGGTCTCTAACACAGATACGTTTTTAGCGGACCACCAATAATACTGTGCACCACATTGGTCCTTGCTACGGAAATGAAGCTAGTATGAAATATACCTAAAAGACTATTTATTTAAACGCCATCCAAGGGTTTAACTGGAAGGCTTTATACTGACTGTCTAGAAATTATATTACGCAAACCGTCAGTAAAACACGACCCTTATTTAATTAATGATTCCAATAATCTTTTGAGTAGGTGTTAGAATGTTTCTTTTGAATAGAATGTTCCTGTAATCCAAGTTAATTATTAAATTAAAATTAAGTATTTATTGTAATTGTGATTTCGTGTGTGTGTGTGTGTGTTCGCACAATATATATATAAAACACCAGAATGTATCACGAAGATTTCCTAGGACTTTCATAACATGTTCTACTCGATAAAATTCATGTAAACATATATCCTTACGTGCTTCATTTACGTGTTATAGTTAGAGAAAAAATTTCTACCCTGGTGAAATAAGGTCGTACCTGAAATTTCTACGTCAATTAAGAGGCAGAATTAGTCATTTCTTATGACTTTTGACCTGAAAAATTGAATAAAATTAGTCTGAGTACCGTATCTACAGTAGTTTTTGAGAAATCTGGGCGAAAAAATGAATAAATTGGGCTAAAAAACTCTGTTTTTTTATGCTTAACGTACCATAAGATTGTTAAGTGGCAAAACAAAAAAAAAAGTTTAAACAGAATTTTAAGGTAGTAGAAAAAAAGAATTTGAACTTTATTTAGAAACAGTACACTAGACGAAAGTACATTTACTTAGTATACCAGTTTATTATAAACGTTTAAAGATGACGTGAAATCTTTCATTAGCCGTAACTCGCAAACGAAGCATTTTGAGACAAATGTTTATGTGAACGATTTCCATTATTTTCACGAGACGATTAGGTTACGAAAGTCTTGGGAGAACTTCGTGATATGTCTGTATATATATATATATATATATATATATATATATATATATATATATATATATACAGACATTTTGTATATATATATATATATACAAAAAAATATATATTCCTTCCTCAAAATCGAACCCAAGCTTTTTTTATTACTATGAACCCAAGCTTTGTAATAAATAGGGATGGTCTAGTGGGGAATTCGTCATGGCAAATCAGTTCGATTCGAAGCCGAGAGTTCTAAGGTTGAAATCCTAGTAAAGGGAGTTACTTTTATACAGATTTGAATACTAGGTCGTGGATGCCGGTATTCTTTGGTGGTTGAATTTCAATTAACCACACACCTCAGGAATGGTCAACCTGATATTGTACAAGATTACACTAAATTTACATTCATACATATCATCCTCATTCATTTTCTAAAGTAATAATACCTTACAGTGGTTTCGGTGGCTAAAGAGAAAAAGATAGTAAATGGAATGAAGGTGTAACTACACAGCAGAATATCACCTGGATTTCAACATACTTAGCATATTGATATTCAGTAGTGTATTCGATTCTTTGAGGAAGGAATATATATAAAGATTAAATGAACACAATTGAAAGTTTGATAAAACATTAACAGAAAGAACATTACGGAACTTCACAAAATTTAACCCTCCATTTTTCCCTTTTCCCATTTTCATTTTTAGAATACATTTTCCCATTTCATCACCCTTTCCCTTTACTTCCCCCATTTCGCTTTCCTTTATCTTCCTTTTCTCTTCCTTTTTCTTTTTTAATTTTCCCCTTTCCATTTCCTTTTCCCGTTTTTCCTATTCCCCGTTTTCCCCTTTTTTGCATATTCTCCTTCTTCCCTTTTACCTTTTCGATTTTTACCTATTTCCCTTTTCAAATTTTTCCTTTTCTCTCTTTTTCCCCGCTTGTATATCGGTCCAGTAGTTTTTTTAGTTTATAGCGGACATACATATCGGAAACATTGAATTGGAAACGTAAAATATTTAGTATAGTGTATGTTGCTTTTATTTCCAACACATAGCGCTGTTTAAAAAAATTTTTTTTTTTACTTGCACAGGTGTGACATCGTAGGTTGATAAATAGTAGGTATATAAAAACACGCGCGTATTCGAATAAAACGTTGTGTCAAAATTTCAAAGCAATCGGTGAAGAATTTTCGGAGATTTAAGATTTTGAACAAACGAATATTTTTATTCATATAGATATACAGGTTGATACAACAAGATTGTAACAAACTTTCAGTATATGTTCTACTGGTGAAAATAAAGAAGACGGTTCGTATAAATATTCTTTCGGAAACGCTGCCTTAGTGAGTGTTGGTTGGTGAAATAGGTTGCCCTGATTTTACCTCTTGGAAAAAAATTAAGCCCAACTGTAATTGTTGGGATACAATTAAGAGATAAATTTTTTTTTGTTTTCATTCATTTGACTGGTTTTATGCAGCTCTCCAAGATTCCCTATCTAGTGCTAGTCGTTTCATTTCGGTATACCCCCTACATCCTGCATCACTAACGATTTGTTTTACATATTCCAAACGTGGCCTGCCTACACAATTTTTACCTTCTACCTATCCCTCCAATATTAAAGCTACTATTCCAGGATGTCTTAATATGTGACCTATAAGTCTGTCTCTTCTTTTAGCTATATTTTTCCAAATGCTTCTTTCTTCATCTATTTGCCGCAACACCTCTTCATTTGTCACTTTATCCAACCATCTGATTTTAAACATTCTCCTATAGCACCGCATTTCAAAAGCTTCTAATCTTTTCTTCTCAGATACTCCGATTGTCCAAGTTTCAGTTCCATATAAAGCGACGCTCCAAACATATACTTTGAAAAATCTTTTCCTGATATTTAAATTAATTTTTGATGTAAACAAATTATATTTCTGACTGAAAGCTTGTTTCGTCTGTGCTATTCGACATTTTATATCGCTCCTGCTTCGTCCATCTTTAGTAATTATACTTCCCAAATAACAAAATTCTTCTACCTCCATAATCTTTTCTTCTCCTATTTTCACATTCAGTGGTTCATCTTTGTTATTTCTACTACATTTCATTACTTTCGTTTTATTCTCGTTTATTTTCATGCGATAGTTCTTGCGTAGGACTTCATCTATGCCATTTGTTGTTTCTTCTAAATCCTTTTTACTCTCGGCTAGAATTGCTATATCATCAGCAAATCGTAGCATCTTTATCTTTTCACCTTGTACTGTTACTTCGGATCTAAATTGTTCTTTAAACATCATTAACTGCTAGTTCTATGTAATGGTTAAAAATTACGGGAATGGGGAACATCCTTGTCGGACTCCCTTTCTTATTAGGGCTTCTTTCTTATGTTCTTCAATTATAACTGTTGCTGTTTGGTTCCTGTAAATGTTAGCAATTCTTCTATCTCTGTATTTGAACCGTAATTTTTTTTAAATACTGAACATTTTATTTCAGTCTACGTTATCGAATGCATTTTCTAGAGATAAATTTAGTAGTTTTATATGATATTTCACCTAAAAAAAAAAATTGAAAAACAGATCTGTATTTTTAGTAATTTTTGAGAAATCTCGGGTAAAAGTTATACGAATGAGGTCGAAATACATAGCTTTTTATGTGGAGCGAAAAAAATAACTTTGTTAAATGGGTAATAAAAACATAAAAGTTTTTAACAAAACGTGTTGAGAAGTTATTTTGTGTAGAATAGGTATGGTCCAATAAAATCAAATAAAACTGTAAGAATTTCAAAGGTTATTAAAAATAAAACATATCATTACTCAATAACTTTTGTTTAAAAGTTTTTAAATCAATTTAATAAAGTTATTTTACACCAAAAACTAAATACAATTTAAAATTTTCACAATATTTTATATTTCTGCTAGGATTGGTTTTTGTGCTTTTTTGAACACTTTTGGTTCAGTCAAAATGGGAGATACACAACTAGATGTTACAACAGTCCTAAAATCCAAAATTTCAATAACCGAAATTTGTTGTTATTTTCGCTATGAATGTCTTCCCTATCATTGTCATTAAAACTTTCATATTTGATCTGTTAAGTCATATTGGGGTAAAATTATCACGTTGCTATGGTAATGTTTACATTTATCTTTATTAATTGATTAGTATTTGATATTTACTAATTCAGTATTACCAACTGTTAGATACCTTTTGAAAAATGTTCCAATGTAATACATTTTTGAAAATAATAATTATTATTATTTTTTTTATAAAGTAAGACAGGAAGCAGAAAATTAAAAATATACGACCTCTGATTACAAGGTTCTCTAGATCGGAAATATACATACGGGAATCAGAGATAATCATGTAGATCCATCTTGTGTGAACGATAATGAGATAAATTATTAAATTATCTTCTCCCATCATCCTTCCAGAAAAAATAATATACATAATAATCTGCGTATGGTATTGAATTAAAGGGAATAAATTCACCTTAAAGTTGATAGATGGGTGGAATGTATTGAAGAGTTAGTTATACGGAGGAAATGAATTTCTCCGTATTTAAGAGAGCATTAAAAGATTTAAATGGCAGAAAGGCTCCTGGAATAGACGGAATACCTGTAGAATTACTGCGCAGGGCAAGTGAGGAACTGATTGATAGATTATACAAACTGGTGTATAATACTTATGAAAAAGGGGAAGTTCCGTCAGACTTCAAAAAAAGTGTTATAGTCATGATTCCAAAGAAAGCAGGGGCAGATAAATGTGAAAAATACAGAACAATTAGTTTAACTAGTCATGCATGAAAAATCTTATCGAGAATTCTTTACAAAGAATTGAGAGGAGAGTGGAAGAAATGTTAGGAGAAGACCAATTTGGTTTCAGGAAAAATATAGGGACAAGGGAAGCAATTTTAAGGCCTCAGATTAATAGTAGAAGGAAGATTAAAGAAAACCAAATCAACATACTTGGCGTTTATAGACCTAGAAAAGGCATTCGATAACGTACACTGGAATAAAATGTTCAGCATTTAAAAAAAAAATTAGGGTTCAAATACAGAGATAGAAGAACAATTGCTAACATGTACAGGAACCAAACAGCAACAGTAATAATTGAAGAACATAAGAAAGAAGCCGTAATAAGAAAGGGAGTCCGACAATGATGTTCCGTATCTCCGTTACTTTTTAATCTTTACATGGAACTAGCAGTTAATGATGTTAAAGAACAATTTAGATTCGGAGTAACAGTACAAGGTGAAAAGATAAAGATGCTACGATTTGCTGATGATATAGTAATTCTAGCCGAGAATAAAAAGGATTTAAAAGAAACAATGAACTGCATGTCCATGACTGATTAAAAATTTATTTATTACAAATGTTAGAAGAAATAATTTAAAATTAAATTGTTTTTACTTCCTTGTATGAAGTAAAGGAAGTATTGCAATCGCGAAAAATTTCGGTTTCCAGATTTCAACGGAAATATCCGTTTTGACTAGTTTCGGTGTGACGTCTGTACGTACGTACATATCTCGCATAACTCAAAAACGATTAGCCGTAGGATGTTGAAATTTTGGATTTAGGATTGTTGTAACATCTAGTTGTGCACCTCCCCTTTTGATTACAATCGACTGAACCAAAAGTGTCCTAAAAAGCCTAAAATCAAAAAAGTTTGGATTTTGGACTTTTTCTTAAATGCAGTAATAAGCGTTCCTTGAGATCTTTTCAACGATAAGTGATACTTATTTTCATTGGTACCAGAGTTATAGCCAAATAAAGGTTTAATTAAAGAAGAAATATTTTAATCTTACAAGGGGAGTGCAAATCGGATCAAATCAAACTTCCTCTCCTTTTTTTAACTTTTTTTTATTTGAAATATATTAATTTATTAATAATAATTAACCTATGAGTGTAAAAAAAAAAATATTACGATAAATAATAATTCAATAATAATAATAATAAAAAAATTATGAAACAATATCAGAAGTTATTAATGAAATAAAATTTTATGTGCTTTTCATTTTTTTTAAATGTATATATGTAATTTAATAAGCGTATAAGGAAGTGATGTGGTGTCCAAATCAGATTTTTTTTATAGGGCGCTCAACTATGATTCAGCATCAAAATTTTTATTTCTATTCGCATTTGTTTATCTTAAACAAAGATATTATAAATTAAAATTATTTACGTAAATTTTATATTTTAATTTAAAGAATTACGAATATTTAACTCACAGTTTATTCAAATAATATAAATTTTTAGTTAGAAAAATTTCCTTTTAAGACAATGTATTACTGTTCTCACTTTGTGAGAACAATTTTGTGAGTAATTTTTCTTTCACATTTCAATCTTATAAAGATCATATATATTTCTGTATAAATTTTAAGCAATAAAAACTTGAACAGCTAGTTTTTACATGATCGAAACATTTTATTCTATAAAAAAGGACGTTCAAACGGATGAAAAGGATAATATAAATTTCGTTTCCAAAATTCGAAGGAAAGGGATTTTCAGGTGGTCTCTTATCATGCATAATTTATACTGTGTAAACTTGGAGGCGTTAGCTAACGTGATACGTTTGCTTTGATGTTATGTTTGGGTAAATAGATACGTTACTTGACCTGTAAAATAGCATGTTGACCTGAACTTGTTTCAGTAAATATTATCAATTTTAAGATATTTTTATTGTTAATAATAATTTATATATATATATAAATATTTTTATTTATATAAAAGGAATATAATCTATACCCGGTGATTTTCGGGGGAGGAAGGGGTTCACAGTTTCTTTATAAGCCCATCCACTTCTTTTTAAAAAAATTTCATTAACTTTCTGCAACAAACAAAAATCTTTACATTCCTTTTTGCTACCTTTGTTCCTTTTAAATATAATTCCTTTGTTAACCTTTTAAATATAACTTGTTTATTACCCTATAATAGTATGGTTGGAATAAAAACGCGAGGATTTCAAAAAAAATCTGACAGTACAGTTGTAGGATTTACCCGACACGTGACTTTTTTCAGATGCTCGGCTAACACACAAATTAATTAAAAATATTTATCATTTTATTTAAACATAATATTTTTTGATTATTTAATTCAATGATTCTAACTAAAGTGCGCGCTCATACCGCATTTCATTGCGGGTGTGGTGGTACTTTTTTTCTGTTTAGCCTACGGTAACTACCGTGTAGTTAATTCTTCAGAGGATGAATGAGGATGATATGTATGAGTGTAAATGAAGTGTAGTCTTGTACATTCTCAGTTCGACCATTCCTAAGATGTGTGGTTAATTGAAACCCAACCACCAAAGAACACCGGTATCCACGATCTTGTATTCAAATCCGTGTAAAAATATCTGGCTTTACTAGGACTTGAACGCTGTAATTCTCGACTTCCAAATCAGCTGATTTGGGAAGACGCGTTAACCACTAGACCAACCCGGTCGGTTGGGTGTGGTGGTACTACCGGTCACTTAAATCATTTTGTTACACTTTAATTATTATTCATTTATTTTAATTATTATATTCAATATTCGGAAAATTTTTATCAGGTTTTTTGGGTTCCTTAGGTGTCAAAATACGGTAAAAACCGTATATGCCCAAATTGGAACGATTACAATACTTTCCCTTCTGTAGTATACCTCTGCTCTAGGGATAGACGGGAAAGTAAAATACATAAATAAACTTTCAAACAATATACAACACAATATCTAATACAAATATACTATTTAAAAATAACTTAAATATAAACAAAAAAAAAAAAATAACTTAAAATAAAATAACTTAGTATTTTACTTAGTTTAGCTTAGTATTTAACTTAATTTTTTTTAAATAATTTAGCATTTTTGTAGCTTAGTTATAAAAATAACTTAGTTTTTAATATATAATTTGTTTTTTTAATTTATTAATTGTATCCACCGGTTGGTCTAGTAATGAACGCGTCTACGCAAATCGCTGATTTCTAAGTCAAGAATTCCATCGGTCAAATCCTAGTCAAGGCAGTTACTTCTATACGGATTTGAATACTAGATCGTGGATACCACTGACTGTTTTTTGGTGGTTGGGTTTCAATTAACCACACATCTCAGAAATGGTCGACCAGAGACTCTACTTCACTTATACTCATACATATCATCATCATCTCGATTCCCCCACGAGGGGAGAAGATCCCACCTCGTAGCGTGTCCGGTCGCTACACCACCCCTTCCGTTCCTAGCCAATAGTGGCTTTAACGGAGGACATCTTCTCGCCCTCAAACTGATTGCGCACCACAGCTTTCAGTTCAAGCCCCGCAGAGATGCCCCGAGGGACATCTCCATCGGTTCACCCCGAGATAGTTTTTGTGTTTATGCCTTCAGAAAGAAGACAACGGACACCATATATATCCTCAATACACATATCGTCCTCAATCATCCTCTGACGGTGATTCCCGGAAGGTAAATAGGAAAAAATTCTTAATCGTGTTGTCAGTAGCGAAAAAGATGCTGTAGATAGCCATAATTTGTATACCAAGAGACATACAAATGTACAATATACGTACATTCAATTAAACACGGCTTTTATACTACAATACAACAGAGTTTTAGGTTATAAGGACTTCGATTAATCAAATACTTGCTTCTACACAACATTTTTTGTTTTTTATTCTTGTTCTAAAATGTATTAATGTTAAAAATATCCATGAATGCTCCTTTTCGAAAGTTTTACCATTTCAAAAATGTAATAGTATTCAAAAATATTCTAGAATATTCTCAAATGTTCCAGAATTTTAATCTTTTATCATTTTTTAAGGTTCTTCCTCCTCACCCTTCTCGCACTAGTTTCATTAGGGATCTCTAATACACAGTATTTTTGCGCAGTTAGTAAGTAATAATTGTTCCAAGTTTGATTAAAATCGGTCCTGTGGTTTAGAAGATGTGAAAAATACACAATAATTTTTATTTATATTAAGCTACTGCTATATTATTTGAATATAGATAAAATATATTCCACAACGGGTCCTTGAAATACATCTATTAAATTACCTAAGAGACATTATCCGCTTATTAATAATTTAATGCATTGATATTCGGGAGCCATATCGTAGCTTCTCATCCGCATGACCGATTTTAACCATTACTTAGTGGCAACAATGACACATATTCAGAAGGTATCCTTAAAAATAAGGATAGGTTTATCCATTTTGAAGATATCAAAAAAGGCAATGACTGATGAACAAAAAAAAAATTATTATAATGTATCTCGGATAGAGGTTTCCAAAATAGAATTTTATAAAATATTGAAATAGGGGAACTATAAAGTCCATATTTCTATGTCCCCTTGGCTGATTGAGTACAAAATTAAAGGGTATCAATCTACTTATATAAAAATTTTCGTGCCAAATTTCATAGAAATCGATCCATTTATTTCGAAGATAGTAAGAAAAAAACAAATAAGGTAAATATATACTTATACCAACGTAGGTTAAATCATTCTTCCGTAGTTTTGCAATGTTATATTTTTTTTTTTTTTTTTTTTTTAGGGGTTAAAGGTGGGGTTAATAAAATATCAAATCTTATTGTGCTGGTACTTTTAAATTTATGTTAATCTATATATAGCATTTAGTCAACGCACTTCCTTGACGTCATTTCTTATCAGGCCATTCTTCTTTATTTGTTATAAATGGTTGTACTTATATTTTAATTTTATTAATCTACTTCCTGTTTTCAATAAATTGAGGTTTTATGAAAAGTATATCGACTTGATTATTGACCTGTTCATTTATAATAGTTTTATTGTTAATTTTTAATTTAGATTTTTAAATTTTCTAAAATGTTTATTCTTCTTCCAAAATTATTTTTTACATTTTCACTGGGGTATGTCTTTCTTTTATTAAATTCCTTCCATAATTAGAATCTTTTTTTTTTTATTTTTAAAGATCTCATGCGTTTGTTGTATCTTAACTTTAATTTCTTCTCGTTTGTCCAGTGTAAGTTGCACTGCCTTTATATTTTGTTTTTTATATACCATTACTGCTGTAAATATCTTTTTCTTCTGTTTTGCTATTAAAAGTCTTTTTTGGTGTATTATTTGTATTTATAGACATTTTTATATTTAGTAAAGATTTGGGTACATTTATACAATTGGGTACTTTTCTTTTCCAGTAAATGTTAACTTACTCCGTTTCTCTATCGTTTGTTATTTTAATTTCATTTCTATTTTTAGTCATTTTTGTGATGTTTTTTTTTTTTTATATCCGTTGTTTAAGTCTCTTATATGCTGGTTTCTTTAGTAGTAATATATGTAGTCTATCTATCATGCATCTAAAAGCCAATAACTTATGCTTCATCGGGTGATTTTAATCGTATGCTTTGAGTCAAATAAAGGGAGGGGCTTTGACGTTCTCTTTTTCTGTTTAGCCTCCGGGACCGCCGTAAGGTATTACTTCAGAGGATAGATGATATATATGAGTGTAGTCTTGTACAGTCTCAGGTCGATCGTTAACTGAGATGTGTGGTCAATTGTAACTCGACTACCAAAGAACACCGATATCCACGATCTAGTATTCACATTCGTATAAAAGTAACTGCTTTTAATAGGATTTAATTCTTAGAACTCTCGACTTTGAAATCAACTTATTTGCGATGACGAGTTCACTACTAGAACAACCTGGTGAGTGGAGGGGCGTTAACTAAACTCTATATATAGACTTACAGAGATTTAAAAGTACCAGTACAATAAGTTTTGATTTTGATAATGGAGTTGTTCCGAAACACGTCAACATACAATAAAAGAATGAAGTTAAGGAAGGTAGACGGTTTTCAAATAGAAATCATAGTGATGTATGGAGAAAATATTATAATAATTATTATCTTATAACAAAAATCTTAAACTTCAAGACCTACGAAAACCCCCAACGTGCAAAATTTGACTATTATATACTATGCTTTCCCTTATAAAGTGTACTGCCATCCCTAATCGCGGTTTTTCCCGCGCTGTATGCTTAAAAAATTTAAAAAAATCAAAATTAGTAAAATGAGTAGTTAAAAAAATGAAATTAGTTGGATGTTGAAGTTGTACAAGAACTGCATTGCCCTCGGGACAGCAAAGTCCCGAATATTCTTAATCCATTCTTACTTGTACGAAGTAAAGGAAGTACAGTGATCGGTTTTCAGATTTCAACAGAAATATTCATTTTGACCATCCCTGAATCCATTTTGACTAGTTTCGGCGTGATGTCTGTACGTATGTATCGTGAATAACTCAAAAACGATTAGCCGTAGGATGTTGAAATTTTGGATTTAGGACTGTTGTAACATCCAGTTGTATACCTCTGCCTTAAATTGCAATCGACTGAACAAAAAGTGATCAAAAAAACTCAAAATCCAAAACAATTTGGATTTTGAACTTTTTTGCAGTAATAAGCTCTCATTGAGAGCTTTTCAATGATATCATAAGTTGTACTTATTTTCATTGGTTCCAGAGTTATAGCCAAATAAAATTTTAATTAATGAAATATTTGGATCTTTTAAGGGGAAGGCACATAGGTTCGAACCAGACTTCATCTCTTTTTTTAAATTTTTTTTATTTATTTAAATTTATTGATTTATTAATAATTAATAACCTCTGATTGTAAATAACGTTACGATAGGTTATTATTCGATTATAACGTTACGAGTTTATTCGTTGCTTGAGTTATATTTATTTTTTTTACTGATTTATGGTTATTTTTTATTAGAATTTGTCTATTTGGCTGAAAAAAAAATTATAAAAAAAAAAAAATTTAGTAATTTTCATTTAAAAAAAAAGTGTATATTTTAATTTAATAGGCGCACAAGGAAGTCATGTGGAGATCAAATCAGATTTTTTTATATTACATGTCATGTTACATGTCTACTTTTTATTACATATTATGTTATCTATGTAAATATTTTTCAAATTTATATAATCAATTTCAGGATCATAATCAAAAGTGATCTGAAACATAACTTATTTCTCGAAGTTGAACTCGATTTTGAACCGAGTGTATCTCTGGTGTAGATTCACATTATCAATGAACATTATTCTAGTAGAATTAAGATAGATATTTTTTCTATTTACGACCTTGTCGTCTTAGGCATTATTTAAATATTAATATCAAACCAAAAGTTGAATTTATGCCCATAATGTGTTTGGTTTACTTCAATAAACGTTTTAGTTTAGGATATGAAAATCTACAGAGAGCTACTTTGCTTACGTGAGAATGAATTCTCGCGCGTCGCTACCAGATTACACAATGACATTAGATTTAGTAAAACATATAACTTTCTATCGAATATTTCTCAAATTATAAAAACTTTGTTAAATACGTAAATACCAGTCAAGCCTTTTAATTTTATTATCAAAATAATTTGTTTTTATATATATAACGATAATAATACAAATTGATCTTTTATAGATTGATATTTTTACAGATCTCCGGGAAGGAGTGGTAAAATTTATGCCTTTCATCCGGAGGCCCCTGGTTCGAATCCCGTTCAAGCATGACATTTTTCGTATAATAAAAAAATTAATTTCCACATAGTCTTTTTTGTAAGCTTCTTTAGTGATTTAATTCTTAAAAATAATGTTTAGCAAATCACGTAAGTCAGTATTGAAATAGACAATGATCGATATAGATAATATCTATCGATATAGACAATGATATTAAATTAACTAAAAGTAGTTCTACGTTATTTATTTAGGATTTATAAACCATCGAGATTGGAACTAAACAAAACGCAAGGGTATCGTTGGATATTTTACCCCCCTCTTAATCGAAGAGCTTGGACACTTGTCCCGTGCTGCTGGGTCTTTCTAGTTATTTTCACTACAGGAATGGCGTTTAAAAGACCGAGTTCCGGCTGCCTGAGTGGGGCCTTGGGAACGGTATTTCCAGCCCCGTGGTTCCTGCCGAGGAAGTTTGATTCGATGGTATCCCCTGGAGCTGTGTTAATGCTTAAATGCGGGTCAGACTCTGCGGGAGGAAACAAAGATGAACTCAAAAACAAAAAAAAATATTTAAGTTTTAATAGTAGTTGTTTAAGACGGATCGAGGATTCTGTTCCGTTCCTTTGCAAATCGGATTTTGAAATGTTATTTCTACTTGGATTATTCCTTGGGAGATAACCCATCTAATATTTGCGTCTTTCTCTCGAAGCGATTCCTTTTAAGTTCGTCTTATGAAGGCCTTTCGGTGCTAGTGCCTTTTCCGCAGGAATGCGCCATATGGGCGTAGTTTGTTGGAGGTTGCAATGCACTTCGCGAAGATTGCATGTGTTATCTGTAGGAAGATCAGATGTGTTATCTGTAGAAGATGTGTATCTGATGAAATTTGAACAGTGGTAAAAATTCCGGAGGTTTTATTACCTCCGGATTTTTAACTTTAACTTTTCCGTTAAAGTTAACATTTTTTATAATGATTGGTTCAGTAGTGTTCGCGGTTATCAGGAACAAACGAATAAGTTGTCTCTTTATATAGTAGTGAGATTGTACAGCTGTACTAAAAAATTCTCTATTTTACCGTGCGAAGAACGGTTAATTGAGTAGAGAATAATATAGATTATTCTAACAACAACAATCCATCAGCGTACTTGAATGTTTTTTTACGTTATTTAATTTAGGAGTAAAGATATGATGCTAATATAGAGAGAAAATAGATGCAAAAAAATGGATATAGATTGGTCGAAGGAGAGATAGGAAAGAAATCAGGAAACTATCGAGTGAGAGAGCGATTTCATTTACGCTATCGATTTTATACACTAATTATCTGATTCATCGAATTTTTTTGCACCGCTATAAATATCGTTATTATGGAAAATAATGGTTGACTTTACTTTGGATAAGTTACATTTCAGTTTATTTCTATTCTACTTTCATTCGTTTATTTGATTTATCTTTATTTAACTGATCTCTCTCCTTCATTCATTTATTTTTCTTTACACATACTTAATATCTATTTATACTTTCTACCTAACATTCCTCTTTTTATTCCACTAATTTTCATCAATTACTTATTCAATTTAAATAGTACTTCATTCGAGTCAACATTCACAAACTATGAAATAAATATAAAATCAAACTCCGTAGAATAATTTACGTGACATATTTTGAAATTTTATTAAAAATGTTTACTTTGGTTGAAATTTTTTAATAAAAAAATAAAAAATTCGATTTCAATCTTAAAATTATTATTCATTCCTTAATATAATTAAATTATTGTATAATTATTATTATTATAGCCCTAAATATTACATTTAATCTCTTCTCTTCTTCTCTTCATTACAGGGAGGTTTTCTAGATCTTTTCCGGTACTCATCGTTTTCTCGATCTCTCTACATCTCTTCTTCCCACAGATTAATATGGTAAGATAGCTGGTATCCTTTCTCTCGTCATTCTCATGATGAGGAATTTGTCATTATTCTACTCAAGTGGTTGCAACACCTTCACCTATTTTATTTTAATCTATTGTATAAAGGTTACACCAAAAAATCTCTCCGTATATCCTATTCCTCCATATACACCATGTAAAACCTCATCACCACCGCTTGATATTTAGCTTTTTGGTGTGAACACATGATTTACTACCGTATAGAGTTAGTTTATCTTGTTATAAAATTTAATACTTGTATCTTTCCGTGTTTTATTTCTCAGATGTTGTGTATGTTCTCACATATTCACTGAAATTTGCTAAATTTTTCAACTGCATCATTATCTAACTCGTACGTTACATCACTGCCCAGACATTTAAAATGATATACTTGTTCAATCACTGTTCCTTTATTACTATGTGTGTACGTGTTGAACACTTCTAATTTAAGTCCATAGTTTTAGTTTTATTGTTAGGGATGTAGGATGTAGAGGGTATACTGAAATGAAACGACTAGCACTAGATAGGGAATCTTGGAGAGCTGCATCAAACCAGTCAAATGACTGGTTTTAGTTTCCATTGGTGATATTCTTAAATTATATTGCTTTCTAATCTTTTCCAACATAAATACCGCTTTCTGAAATTCGTTTTTACTTTCCAGTATCAAAATTTTATCAAAGCTCTCTAGGAGTTACAGGCTCTCCTAATGAGAGAGCCTGTAACTTTTAGGACGTATCCTAAAGGGTACGTCCTTAGGTGGCGGAAAAAGGAATTCCTCCCAGATATGGGTGGTAGGATGGAAATGAAACATCTTCCGCGGACCAACAGGTATCAGGAATGTCTGTACCCAAAATTGGCGACTTTTAACAGCATCTGTACTCACTTTACTCAGTTGGACGACTGAATGGAATGGGGAATAAATCCAATAAAATTCTAATCCAACAACTATAATCTTAATCTTAATAATTAATTATGATCCAATAAAATCTTAGTAGTGGGTTTAACGATGGGTTTGTAACCCGTTCACATGAAAAATATTTACTTGCAGCCTCGGACATTTAATTTATTGGTACAGTTAACGCTAAGAAAATTTTAAATTTATATCAATCTAATATATATTATTCTATAAAACCACTACCTTCAGTTTTTTATTTATTTATTTTTTATTTTTTGTAAAAAGTAAAAAGATTTTGGTTTGTGAGATAGAACATTTACGTATTGCATTGTTTTCCATAGAAATGATACATTAATTTATTGTCTTAGAATATTTTATTTTTGTGACATAAAACGCATACTGAGATACAAGTCAACTAGACAGATTTTTTTTTTTTATAGTAATGATAAATATTTTAACTATAATGAATTTGAATTGATTATGTCGTATAGCATCTGCATTTCAAAGGGATTTTCCATGCTAATTTTGAAAAGTATATTTAAGGCTCAGTAAAGAAGGAAAAA
The DNA here is from genome assembly GCF_047948215.1 of Lycorma delicatula. Taxonomy (NCBI): domain Eukaryota; kingdom Metazoa; phylum Arthropoda; class Insecta; order Hemiptera; family Fulgoridae; genus Lycorma; species Lycorma delicatula. The sequence continues at coordinate 446,191 of NC_134458.1, forward strand.
CTACTTCATTTTTCCCTTTCTTTAATGAAACTGGGATGGAATTTTCTTTATTCTCGGGAATGGATATCTTTTTATTTCTTGGTTATAGCTCTATTGCTGCCGGAACAGCAAAGGTATAAAGGGAAAGTATAACGATCAGCCAAAATTTTGGATATCGAAGTTTTCTTGTGAAATATTATCGTTTTAGTAAAAAAAATTCATAAAAATTTCCGGAAGATGTATTTTCATACCTACATGTGATGGTCTGTTTGATTAATATCATTGAACTGGCTCAAAAAAAACTTCTCGAAAATAGTTCACTATATTCGAGGTTCGACTGATGAATTTTTCACGTATATGCATAGCATGGTAATGAAAAGAGATATTGGAATGAAATAAAAAATGAAAAAAGTACAATACCTTAGCTAAAAAATGCAGTATTTATCTTTCAATGTAATCTCCGTTTATACTGATACACTTTTCCTAACGTGTGACAAAATTTTCCATTCCGTCACTGAAAAATTCTGGCGGTCCATTCTCGGATCCAAGTGGCCACAGCTTCCTTCACCTCATCACCGGTGGTGTATCTATTACCTTTGAGATTCCTCTTGAGATGAGGGAAGAAGTGGAAGTCTTACGGAGTCAAATCCGATGAGCAAATCCGATCAGCGGATTAGGCTCGAACTTCATCTTGCTGAGAGCCATCAGAGAGTTTGCGTTGTTCCCATCGTGCGCAGATTTTGCGGTAACCCAGTTGCTCCATAATATGGCCTACTCATTCTTTAGGTATGCCTAACTGGATAGCGATGCGTTGCTGGGTGATTTACCGGTCATTTTGAAGCAAATCGTTCACCTCCTTTCGATATGTTTTGTCAGTCACGGAAAATGGTTGTCCGCTGCGAGGTGGGTCCTTAATTGTCGCTTTACGAGCTTCACATTCGCGAAACTTTGACGTACCCTATTCACAGTACTCCAATCAACAGTTTCACTACCGTAATCCGCTTTTAAACGGTGAAAAATATTCGTAGGATTCACATTTTCTGCTGTTAAAAATTCGTTCACTGCGAACTTTTTTAACGGCGTTGACATATAGGCCGTACTCGACTCCATTTTAACTGTTACTGAAAATAAACTGGTAAACGAATTTCAACGAATTATCGCTAGTTTGTAGAGGGGAGATTAAACTATCATGGGCTGCTACGCACAACACATTAGTACCTTTTGTCTTCGTGTAGCAGGCTAATGTGCAAAATTTATCAGCCGAGACTTGTATATTGAGAGAGAGAGAGAGAGAGAGAGAGAGAGAGAGAGAGAGAGAAAGAGAGAGAGAGAGAGAAAGCAGTAATGGGAGCAAAACTTTAAAAAATTAAAAAAAGGGAAGAGATTATTTCCCAATTTAATTTATTAATTTTTGCATAATGATCGTAGAAAATTAAGCTTTAGTACGATGAAAGTGTTTATCATATTATTGAAAATCCTGAAGTTTTGTATCAATCGGAATTAATAGAGGGAAAATATTATTATTTTATTTTTCTTGATATAATTACAATAGCTCAAAGCTTGCGATGGAATATGGAAATGGAATTTTTTAGCGTTAAAAAATTCCATTTTTCACCGGGATTCGAACCTCTCCGGATAAAAGGCCGAGACGTTACCACTCTGCCACGGAGTGGCATTATTTCTAACCGATTTACCATATATATACATAAAAGAATATGTCGTGAATAATTAATAATCAACGCCCCGAAAAAACATAACGTTTTTCTTATGGCACACGGAAGGATTTTTTTTAAATTCTGAGTGTAAAGGGGTAAACTGGATTTTACCCTTTTTTTAAACAATGAAATTTACTTTTTTTTTAATCTCTCGGAAACAAATGAAGATAACTTGATATTTGGTGAGTGTAATCTTCTTTAGTTTGGTAATCTGTTTTATTTTTTTCCAATATCACAGTTGGAAGTATAAATATGATTATTGCGTCTTATAGTTCAAAAGGAAGAATTTATTTTATTCTTTAATTCATTTTACTTTTAGAAAGTAATTAAAAAAGAAAAATTCTCGATCATTTATTGCATATCGTCATCAATAATGAAGTAACGGTTTTTTTGTAGGCTTAAGGAAAGATATTTTCATCACTTCAATTATAGTGTACATCCACGGATGGTAAGAGTTCTACCGTAACGTCACAACAACGACAAGAGAATATCAGATTTAATTAATTTCAAACTCCCCGCTCTTTCTATCTCCTTTATTTACCTCTTCAGCCGTTCAGCAATCCCATTCCAAAAAGGGTTACACCTACCTATCTACCTTTTCCTTCATTCTACATCATCAACGCTTAAATTAAAGACGAATTTATTTGACAGTTTGCTAGAAACATGTCTACCTTACTTTACTCTATTTTTGTTCTCTCTTTTTCTTGACTTTATCGTTAATTAACAGTGTATTAAATGCTTCTTTAGTTTTAATTTTTTGAATAATATTCTTTTTATTTTTTTTTAAGTATACACTTAAAAGTTTTATTATCTCTTTAACCTGTAACTTTTTATCGTGTGTAATAAGACTTTTTGTAGATGTTTATCCGCGAGCGTAATGTTTGTACTGCTGTGAGGGGTAAACAATGTTTTCTCAAAGGATGAAGAATATCAAATGTTTTTTACTGATTTTTATTTTAAGTGTTTCCTTTTTATCTTGTTTTACTATTTTTAAACAAATTTCTTAAGGTTAATTTTTTCCGGATTTAAGTTAACATCACTCAATAATTGACACATGAATTCATTCTGAATTCATTCTATAGAATTTCCAAAATTTCGTACCTCTTTTACAATTAACATATTGCTACTCTAAAGATGTATGATTAAATTAAAAAATATGATGTGGACACCACATGACTTACTTGTTATACGCCTATTAAATTACATATACACATTTTTTTTTGCAATCAGAGGTTAATAATTATTAATAAATCAATATATTTAAATTTAAAAAATGGGATGAAATCGGATTCACTGATGTATCTTCCCCTTGTATGATCCAAATTTTTTTCATTAATTAAAATTTTATTTGGCTATAACTCTGGAATCAACAATAATAAGTACCATTTATGATATATCGTTGAAAACCTCACAATAAACTTGTGAGAGCTGATTACTGCAGTTAAGATAAAGTCCAAATTTGTTTGGATCTTGAGTTTTTTGTGCACTTTTGGTCCAGTCGATTGCAATCAAAAGGAAAGGTGCACAACTAGATCTTACAGAAGTCCTAAATCAAGAATTTCAACATTTTACGGCTACTCGTTTTTGAGTTATGCGTGATACATTCGTACGTGCATATGTACGTAAAGACGTCACGCCAAAACTAGTCAAAGTGGATTCAGGGATGATCAAAATGGATATTTCCGTTGAAATCTGAAAACCGACATTTTTCGCGATTTCCTTTACTTCGTACAAGGAAGTAAAAAGACTGGAATTTTTAAATATTTCTTTTAACTTTTGAAAATAAATTATCAGATGGAAACATGGAACATCGTGTTGCAGGTTGCCGTGCTTAATTATCACGATAAAAAAATGCGGTGTTCCACATAAGGGGTGTTATTTCTCGAGCCAAGAATATAATTTTCTGGACTAAGAAGAATCCCCAATTTATGTGTAGGTCGGAAAGGAATCCACTACAACTAATGATATTGAGATGTGATCGCAAAACTTCTAGCTCCTAGCTTCTATCAAGGAATTCTAATTCTGTTCTGCGTTTACTTAAATAAACAATTCCCAGATCGCTAGATCAGCTGTAATTAACAAGTATCACCGGTCCTATTGTAATGACCACCACGATGCCCCAATCTTCGAGGGTCTATGTATCTCAAAGTAAAAATGAAGAATTGTTTAACAATACGGAGAAAGCCTTTCAAACGATAATTCCGGAGATATTTGGAAACATATCAAGGAGAAGGTAGAAACGCATAGAGCATTTTTTCAGCACGATGATGCATAAAAATATCCACTGGATAAATAATTCTTAACTAGAGATATATATAAATGTTTAAAATACAAAAGTACAAATTCCATAACTGATATTTGTGTAGGGTTACGGGATTTATTCAGACTATATATTAATAAAAATCATTTTAAATTAATAATAAAAAATTTTATTACATGGAGGCAATTTAAATAGTGTATGGGTAAGTAGATAGCTTCACACTCGGTAGACTACTAATCAAGAGAACAGCGTTAATAGTAGGCCCTTAGCTTTTTTTATAACTTTTGTGCACTGCGTTTTGTCACACTTTTGGTTATTTTATTACGTATTCTTGTTTATGCAACCTATTGATAACTTTGATTTCATTTTCTTATAAAGAATGATAATCGTCGTTGGTTGCTAATGCATAAGAATAAGTTTTTTTCTGAAGGAAATAAATTTTCTGTGGTTTCCATAAATATTGGAGTAGTTTACAAACTGATTAACAGTACAATTTAAAAAAAATAAAATTTAGCTTAGGTTTTTACCTCAAATGGATCTATATTTTCGGTATGAGACCACTGAAAATCAGAGGTCAGAGTGTATTATAGGCTAGTTTTAAAACTAGCTGTGAAAAATATTAAAAGGCCGTCATTTTTGTTGTGAAACAAAACTGTGACTGAAAATAAAGCTGTCGTTGGTTTGTTGCACTGAGAAGATGTTTACGTCAAAATTTCTGTTTTTCAGTAACTTTTAAAATAATTTGTATTATTTCCTTTTGAATGTTATGAGTGCTCCTGTTCTCCGAATGTGGGACCCAAAAAGGGTCCCAGAACTCAGGATCCTAGAACTCAGTGTATTCTAGGATATTTCTAAATTTGGGCGGTAGGAACATTTGCTAAATTTCATTTTTGTTTTAGTTACAGATTGAAAAAATATTTAAGGATTGCTATACTCCATGAGCACTCTCTGTGTATAGTCATTACTTTCCTGTCGAGGTAGCATTCTAGAAGGAAAAGTATTGTAATCGGCCCAATTTGGGCATATGCGGTTATCCGCATATTGGCATTTTGACATCTTTTTTTTCCTGTTTAGCCTCTGTGAATCACCGTCAGATATTACTTCAATGGATGATATGTGTCAGTGTGCGTGAAGTGCATTCTTGTAAAATCTCAGGTTGACCGTTTCTGAGATGTATGGTTAATTGAAACCCAATCACCAAAGAACAATGGTAGCCACGATATAGTATTCAAATCCGTATAAAAGTAACTGGTTTTACTAGGATTTGAAAGCTGGAACTGTCGACTTCAAAATCAGCTATTTGCGAAGACGCGTTTACTACCTGACCAATCCGATGGGTGGCGTTTTGACACCGATATTACTTGACGTTTTGACACCTAAGGAACCCAAAAAGCCGGATGGAAATTTTCCGGATGTTACTGTTCGTATGTACATGTGTGTGTGTGTTCGGTGTTGGCCTCTAAATACCTTATGTCTCCAGAACTACTAGACTGATTTCGCCCAATCTTTGTCAAATTACTTCTATGTATGTGGTGTTGATATCATTAAATTTTCAACTTAAAAGGTCAAGGGGATGAGGCTGTAGAGCAACGTCACCCTCTGTATTTAGAGAGTTCGCCTAATTAAGGTCATATATTTCTTAGGCACGTTTTTTAACAATTAAAAAATAACAATATTTGCAAAATCGCACCCCCACCTCAAAAAAATGCTGCTGTAGTCGTTTGCTACATTGTGACATCACAGATGAGCGGTAGGATTAAATAAATGAATATTATTTAAAGTGTAAAACGTAGCCGGTATTAGTCTCGAACTTGATCCTCCCATTGACTCGGTACCTGATGCGTTAAGCCTTGCGGCTATACCAGGCTGTCGATCATAGAAACGAAATTTATTTTACGTAAGTTGTCAAATTACATTAGTTTAGTTTGTGCCCACAGTCTTCACTAATATCGCCACACTCGTGCGAATTATATACGGTATGCACGCGCGTTTTAGTTAGAATCATTGAATTAAATAAACGAAAAAAAAATATTAATATTCAAATAAAATGATAAATATTTGTAATTAAGTTGTGTGTAAGCCGTGCATGAGAAACAACCCACAGCTGTAGGACGTCATGCGGCTAAAGCCTTATTCCGGGAAAGTCCATCAACTATGTTGTCGCTTTTTTTTTTATGTATCATCTAGTATTCTGTCTGGTGGCAGGTCTCTTACTCCACTGCTGACTCCTTCCGTTTCTTTCCATGCCTTCTCCTTTATCCCCTTGTAGTTTCCATTCTTCACCGTTCTTCTTCCTCGATTCCTTTCTCCTTCAACTGATTCTTCTAAAGAAATTCTCAAGATTCCACTATCTCTACCCTCATGTCCGTATCAATTTCCTTTTTGCTTGTTTATAACCAGCAAAAGTACTTCTTCTTCTTTAATTTTGTTGATTAATTCGTAATTTCAATCCATTTTACTTCATATCTACAGCCTCAAAAGAAATTTATTTTATCTTTTCTTTCTTTATAGTTCTAGAGGGGCTAAATTTTAAGCTTTACGCAGATTTTACAAGTTCAATGACACCACGTCAGTGTTTCCTTTATTAAGATTTAAATTTTAACTAAAATTTATTAAAATAATTATGATAAAATTAGTCGTGTATAAATTTCTAAATTTCTCTTTATTCTCAATCTTTCTCTGTCTCTCTCCCTCTCTAATATATATATATATATGTTGCTTTCTCTTTATTCTTATTACTTGCATTAATACGAACTTAAATTGCAGTAAGTTTGCGAGGAGAGACTTCATAAGTTCAAGCTAAGTTGGCATATAAATTAGGCAAACTTTAAACAACAAACTATTAACTGGTAGTTACAGTAACTGTTAACTATACTAAATCTAAAACTCCTAATTTCTTACGCAATATTCCTACCCTTTCTCCTTTATATGGAATTACCCCAAACTACATGTATAACCCGTACAAATAATTAACTAAATACCTAACGATTTTGCAATTCAAACACATTTATTTTCGAATAATATTAATATTAATTTAGAACTCTCAGTTCTGTTATGGCATAAAATTAATATTTTAATATAATCAAAATTTATAGAATAAATTAACGATATAAATATTAGAATATTTTGTTTTATTGTTCATAATAGAATTATATATGCATACGGAATAATAATACAATAAATTAATACCTTAATTTCCCAATTCATGCATAAGAATATTCATGTTAAATTCATATACAGCATAATTTATGCTGACTATATTATTTTACATTACTGTGTACCGATCATTCTTGTGTAGACTACTAAATATTTATTAATTTATCTATTAATCCATCTAATCAAAATACAATTTATATTTTTATTTATTTATTATAATTAGTACTGCTACCGACGCCGCCGTTGTTATCCCCACAACCATATTATTAGCTGATTTCCAAAGAATTTATAGAAATCGTTACTGCGCACGGTCGATCGGATTTTCTAAGGGGGTGTCGGTGGGTGGGGGTACCAATTTTACGTTTTGAAATCGTTTCCTGAACACGATTCTGCGAGTTTTATATACATATTTAATATGTTATACAGTCGCCGCCAAATAACGGCGAGCTTGGAGTAGTAACGATTATTACCCAACGTAAAAACATGTTCCTCGCGCTTAGTAATCTCCCTTTAATTATTCTATTTAAAAAAAATGAATACAACAATTTTGAAATGAAATACAGTCGGTGATGACCAAATATTATCTGTTACTTATTACATGCTAAATATTGTGATAGATGGTTATTACTGTAACTTTAATTACTTACTGGAAAATGAATTATCTGTTTAATTCCTCAGCTGGAACGCTCTCATCGTCACTATTTTTAGAGTAATTATCACTTTATCACTCTTGCTACGTAAAGAGAAGATTCTATCAGAAAATCCATTAACGATTCTTGGCTCGAATATTGACCTTCGACTTTTTTAACCTTTCCAGTTAAGATTTCCAATGTTTGTCGCTCATCGAATTTATTTTATCTTCATAAACTTTCTGTACTTCTGACATCTTGAACGTTGTGTTGTGGCTCGTAACATGTCTTTTTACATTTGACCATACCATCTCGATTGGGTATAAATTATTTTTGTAAGGTGAAAACCACAGTACTTGATGTTCACTTCTTTTCGTCAAATTGGTATCGTTTTCTTTTTATTTTTTTCAACTTATAATTAGTTCATACAATTATGGTTTAAGTATTTGAGACGAAAATGGAATATGATGTTTCTGTAGCCAAACAGTTATGTCTTATTTCTTGCTTCATGAGTGAAAGTTTTTCAGAAAGGATATTATGATACGGAGCATTGCTAATAACTATTACTACAGACTCAAGAGGAAGGTAAGGTAAATTTTCTTCAGCCCATTTTAAATAACTTTTAGTACGCATGCTAACATGGTAATCGCCTAGTCTTGATTTGGCTGTTCAAGTTAACATTTGGCTATTCAAGTTACGTTTGGAATAATGCCCATTTCACCTCCGGTTTGTATTATAATTAAGCGTTTACCTTTATTTATTAGTAAATGAAGTCCTGCACCGCTGACGTCAACCCATGATTTTGCCGTTGAATGAGGTGATAAAACTTGGGGAGGTGAATAACTGTAAGTACACGATCTCCTGGTTACATTTTCTAAAACCACTGATTTCCTGCAAATATGAAATCCTTTTCTCCTTAATATCATGTTTTTAACTAAAATTTTCCTTTAGTTTTCTTTTTGCACCCCTTATATCCTAATTCTTTCAAAATCCTTCTTAAATTAGTTTCACTGCAGTTAAAACTAATTTTTATTTTTAATTCTTTATAGGATTTGTTAACTGTTAGCAGCTTCCTTATCTTTGAATGAAATTCATTAATAGTTCGCCTAACCACATCTTTATCAAAATCATCTGATCCGATAACCGGTTTAGAAGGTTTATATTTCTTTTTTGGGGTGATGGATGAACATTCTGGTTTCTCGGATGTAAGATATTTTCTTTTTTTCTTTTGTTAGGTTATGGACCTTTCTTTCTTTTTCCTGTTTAGCCTCCGGTAACTTCCGTTTTGATAATTCTTCAGAGGATGAATGAGGATGATATGTATGAGTGTAAATGAAGTGTAGTCTTGTACATTCTCAGTTCGACCGTTCCTGAGATGTGTGGTTAATTGAAACCTAACCACCAAAGAACACCGGTATCCACGATCTAGTATTCAAATCCGTGTAAAAATAACTGGGTTTACTAGGACTTGAACGCTGTAACTCTCGACTTTCAAATCAGCTGATTTGGAAGGACGCGTTAACCACTAGACCAACCCGGTTGGTTTAGGTTATAGACCTGAGTTCTGGAAATGCCACAGGCAGCTGCAGTTCTCTTCACACTTTAGTATAGTAATTAAATGCTTGCCATTTTTTTAATTTTCCTACAGCTAAAGATTCATTCTTCATGAAATCATACACGTTGTTTACAATTTTGCGCGTATCTTCGGAGTTTTTTACCTTTCACAACAGATTTAAATTCAGCCATAACTATTAGCACGTGAACGAACTACATTAAAAAGTTTGAGCCGTAAACTACGATAAAAACCTTTTATAAAATATCGTATCATTAATTAATTTGACTATGTAACAAAGTATACGATACACTCCAACAGAACCGTACCGAGAGGAAGAACCACATAACTGAACTTTATATACATGGAAAAATAAAAAAGAAACAAAAATAAAATAAAATGCAAATAATTGTTTTATTGTTCTGTATTGTAACATTTTGTCACTTTCTTATACTGTAAACATACACAAAATATATTGTTTTGTAAACAGCAGTTATATCATGTTTATGTTATTAACAGATGACTAAACGTGCTGTGTCAATATTTCAGAAAATAATAGTATAGCAGTGACATGCGGGTTGATAATCCAAGCTCCTCGTTATGTGGCGGCTACTGAATGTATGTTTCTATAAATTTTTTTCGTCCGCTCTACCGGACGCAGATCTTAACCAATTTTGACGAAACTTGATGAGGTGATATAAACCTATTGAGACAATCTGTAGATTTTCAAGCAAATCGGTTCATAGAAATAGGAGTTAGAGCTAAAAAACGTTGTTTTTTATACTTTTTGCTTTTATTCGTTCTTCTGGTTGCAATTTTTAACCTATTTTGGTGAAACTTGATAGGATGATGTAAATCTAGTAGAAATCAAATCGTACTGATTGTCGAGCGAATCGGAGATAGAGACAAAAAATACAATACATTAAAAAAAAGACTAGTTTCGCTTTAATAATTTAGTTTCGTCATAATCCAGCATGTGATCTTGTATGAAGGAAAGCGGTTGCTGTCAAAAATATAAGTTTTGAAGCTTTAATCGTTTTGGATTTTTTTTAAATTAATTAAAAATTTTCTTTTCTTTTTGGCTCCAAATCCTCACAAATTATACGTAACAGTATCAAAGTGGATTGTTGCACATAGCAGTGTTAAGTAACAAGCCGTCACAACTCAACAACTATGTGAAAAAGAAGGAAAAAACATAAATATACAAGTAAAATGCATTTATTGGAATAATACGCAATACCTCAGATTATTATAAAATAACACGTATTACTAACATAATATGATATAGAAGAAAACACCGAAAGCAATAGTATTTTCAGAAAGCAATAGAGCAATCTATTAATAGCAAAGCAATAGAGCAGGTTTTTAACGTACTTCCTGCGACAGTAAGTTTTATTATTATTATTATTATTATTATTATTATTATTATTGTCGAGGCAATGCGGCGAGCAGAGGACCACATCATTTTTCAAGCTGTGTGGTCCTCCTCGTTACGTTGGACGTGAAATACGCGTTCAACTCCGCACTGGGGAAGCGGTATACTTTGAGCCATGGAGCATTCATTCCACATGCTTCGATACCTCCTCAGAATAGTAGACCTATACCTGAGGGACGGCGGTCATATCGGCTGAGGCAAAAGGGTTGATCTCTAGCCCGACTTTATGAACCCTTACAACTACTTAATGATCCTCAGCCTATGAAGAGCGACTTGAATCGCCTTAAGCCAGATGTAAATTAGGTGAACTAAAAATTGGCGTCCGCCTTCTCAGATCCTAGGATAGGACTCAACCTGATATAATCTGTAAATCGGTTTCAGGCTTAGGTTCCGACAATACATATATTTTTCATTGTATTTTTTGTTTTGTACTGTGTGATTAACTAGTATTTATTATTGTTATTATTATTTCTATTATTATTATTATTCGTGATTTAAAATAAAATTATATTTTTTAATTTAATTAATACTCCTATAATTAATTTTTAAACTAACGTTAAATAATTAATTAATTAACATTAGAAGAGCAAGTTAATTATGTAATCACTTACACAATGTAATTTATTAATTAATAATATACTATTGAATACAATTAATAATTAACATTATTATGTAATTATTACTACAAACTGTACAAACATGTAATTAAATTATACATTACTACGACTATGTACGGATTAATGTACGTTGTACTTAGGTTTAGAGGGTTACTAAACGATATCTCATGTACTAGATTTAAATAATAAATAATTAATTTAGAATTTATACATTCTCTATTTTACTCATATAAAAAAAACTAATCTCTCAATTTGAACGTTATGTTTTTTTTTGTTGAATACTTTTTTTCTTGTTTATTTTCTTCTTATTTTTTTATTAACTTTGTTTAATCCTTATTATTAATAAATTAACAAATTTTTATAATATATAGGTTTTTACTTCCTTATACGAAGTAAAGGAAGTATTTCGATCGTGAAAAATTTCGGTTTTCAGATTTCAAGAAATATTATGCGAGATACATACTATCTCGCAAAATCTATCTTTTTCGAGAATCTATCTATTTACAAAATCTATCTTAATTTTTGTAAAATCTAGTTGTGCACCTCCCATTTTGACTGCAATCGACTGAATTAAAAATGTCCAAAAAAGCCCAAAATCCCAAAAAAAAATTGGATTTTGGACTTTTTCTTAAATGCGGTAATAAGCCCTCATTGAGAACTTTTCAACGATATATGAAGTGGTATTTATTTTCATTGGTTCCAGAGTTATAGCCAAATAAAAATTTTATTTAATGAAATATTTGTATCTTACAAGGGAATGGCACTCGGTTCGAATCAGACTTCATCTCTTTTTTTTACCTTTTTTTTTAATTTAAATAAATTGTTTTATTAATAATTAACTTCCGATTGTAAAAATAAAAATTACGATGAATAATAATTCAATCATAACAAAAATATAAACCAATAAAAAAATATCACAAGTTTTTAATGAAATGAAATCTTTTGAACTTTCTTTTTAAAAAATGTGTAAATATAATTTAATAGGCGTAAAGGAAGTCATGTGTTATCCACATAATGTTTTTTGTTTTAATATTATTTTTAAAGGTGTTCTTTTGTTGGTTCAGTCGTAGGTTTTGTAAGACGTGTGAGGATTTGGAAAAGGAACAAATATTTACAAAATTATTAAAATAATGCTTTAAAATGTTACCAAACATAAAATGCATTTCCAAATCCTTAAAAATAGAAACATAAAAAATAAAAATAAAAATAAAAGGTAATTTTTTAATTTAGCCCTGTCTATTATTGCAAAAAAAAGCGCAAAACACCGAAATTCTATGCAGGATTCTTAGAGTATTTCTTTCTCGGATATAGTGATCCGAGAAAGATCTGTTCTGATGTAGCAGTTACATCTATAACAAGAAAGTATAAAGATCGGTGAAACAGAAATCTAAAAAAAAATAGTTTTTTTTAGTGACTTTTCGAAGAATAGTACAGTATTACTGTTGGTCACAGGATAGGATGGTGGAGGGGAGGTGAAATAGAATTTTTTTTACGTTTACGGTATGAGGAGTACGAAATACCAATCACTTAAAGTGTCATTTCCTCATATCCTACCCTACTAGAGGACATTTTTATGTGAGTCTGTCTGGATATGTCTCCGTCCCTGTTTTCTTAGCACCGGAACGTACCGATCACTAGCGGAAAATCCCGATTCGTTAGTACATGTCTCGTGGTGGTCAGATATATACGTGTGTATATTATTATATATCGATATATATGCGAAAAATATATTAATAATAATATGTTTTTCTATTTATGTGACTGTTTTTCTTCATAAGATAATGTACTAGCCGGCCTCCGAACTAGCGTCTCGGCCTTTCATCCGGAGGTCCCGGGTTCGAATCCCGGTCAGGCATAGCATTTTCACTAGCTATTTGTCATTCATCTCATTCTCTGAAGCAATCCCTAACGGTGGTACCGGAAGTTAAAAAAAAAAAAATTAAAAAAAAAGATAATGAACTTACAATAACCAAAAATAGACAAATCACGTGGGTCAAATCAAATAGTAAACCATAATAAAAATAGAAAAATAATAAAAAAAAAATAAAAATAAAAAAAGATAGATCCATAATAAAAATAGATAGAAAAATTTTCAATCCTACATAATCTTCCTTTACGATTTATTGATTTTGAAACCAACTTCACTTTTGTTATTGTGTCAAGGAAGGTTAGTTTCGTATCACGATAATGTGTTTCGTAAATAGAATAAAATATATAAATAATAATAAAATATAAATGTATATAAATATATTTATATAAATTTATGTAATTTATAAATAATAAGAAGTTTTTTTTTTATTGAAGAGAAGAGTTTAAAAGTGCAAGCGGATAATTTTTTGAAAAATTATTTTGGTTTTAGAAATGATGGAACCCACGTAAACTTATTTCTTAGTGAGTAAGGGTGCTTAAATAAACGATTACGAACCCTTTTTTCACTTTACCTTGATCAATTTTCATCATTCAAAAAATAAAATTTGGTACTTTAACGCCACCGCAGCTACAGCTTTATTTAAAAACAAAGTAGTCAATCAAATTTGGGTGGAAAATGAACAGTCTCTTTATTAATTATAATAAATGGTTATTTATATTTATTTATTTTATAAATATAATTTAACCAAACTTAATCTACACTCGCTTCGCTCGCTAACCTTGACTAATTAACACGGTAATTTTTTGAGTATTTATTTAATAAATTCAGTAATTATTGCAATTATTTATTAGTTAAATAATCAAAACACTCATGTTAATTAGTCAAGGTTATCGAGCAAAGCGAGCGTAAGTTAAGTTTGGTTAATAAAATAAATAAATATAAATAACCATTTATTAAAATTAATAAAGTGACTGTTTTAAATCTATGTTAAACTCTATATCGGCCCATTTTCCACCGAAATCCGAATGACTACTTTGTTTTTAAATAAAGCTGCAGCTGCGGTGGCGTTAATACGTAAGTACCTAAAATTTTACACAAGAAATAATTAATTATAAAAATAAACCATTTTGGACCTAATAATATCATTCTGAGACGCCACCCACAGTAGGACCTAGCTGCGGAAAGCGTGCCTACACCACGCATATGTAAATTTCATTGAAATTTATATATGCTGCAGTAGTGTAACTGAAATTGTGCATGTGACAATTTAAGGAAGATTAGTCAAATGGTTCTTCAGTTACGCTCAATTTAAGTTCGAGAACAGGCAACCGCAATTTGAGGTTATTTTGACTTCGTATTAATTTTTTTTTCATACGCGTTTATACAGTTAGTCATAGTGTGAGTGAGTTAAAACTTGATGCTTACATGTAAGGTCTACTCGTTAATCGAACGTTTATTACGTTGTACTCAAAAGGTAAGTGCGTTTCAAAATGCGAAATGAGAGCATTGAAAAAAAAAGTCGGTTTTCTGACTTTACATTAAAGGCTTTTAAAAAGTGTTTGCCTTTTGGAAACAATAAAAAAAAATAAATTATTTAAATAAATTGCAATAATCTGATAAAAATAACTAATGTGAACAGCATGTGACTTTCTTGTACGCTTATTAAATTACATATACAATTATTTTTTAAAAATGAAAAGAACATAAAATTTTATTTCAATAATAACTTCTGATGTTTCTTAATATTTTTTTTATTGATATTATTTAATTATTATTTATTGTAAAAAAAATGTACAACATGAGAATAATAAATATTAATAAATCAATATATTTAAATTTAAAAAAAAGAAAAAAGTTGAAAAACGGAAATGAAGTAAGATTCGAACCGATGTGCCTTCTTCCTCTTATCAGATCCAAATATTTCATTAATTAAAGATTTATTTGGTTATAACTTTGGAATCTATGAAAATAAATACCATATTATATTTCGTTAAAAAGCTCTCAATGAGGGCTTATTACTGCAGTTAAGAAAAAGTCCAAAATCCAAAAAAAAAAATGGATTTTGGGCTATTTTGGACATTTTTAATTCAATCGATTGTAATCAAAATGAGAGGTGCACAACTAAATGTTACAAAAGTCCTAAATCCAAAATTTCAACAGCCTACGGCTAATCGTTTTTGAGTTATTTAAAAACATACATACGTTAAGTACGTACGTCACGCCGAAACTAGTAATGGATTCAGGGGTAGTCAAAATATATATTTCCATTGAAATCATCTGGAAACCAACATTTTTCGTGATCACAAAACTTCATTTACTTCGTACAAGGAAGTAAAAATACGCTAATTTCTCAAAATTTATAATTTTTGAGTTATTTACGAAAAGCTTTTTATCATTCAACCCTTAATTTAAAAAAACCGTCTATCTGAAATATGGAGTCCTTCAGTTCTTTTTATAAGTCGCATAAAAAAACAAAAATTTTTCCTTCGTTTCGATTTGCTCCTAATTAATTACATGATAAAATTTTATTTTTACTGACTACCAGAAAATTTTTTTTCCTTAGAAAGATAACAAATAATTCCATTTTTTTTTTTTTAATATTAAACATCAGGTTTACAAAAAAAAAAACTTATTACCACTCATTAAAATAATGTAATAAAAACATAATTCCATTCAAATTTTGTCCGTTTTTTTTTTTATCACTCTCCCTGATATTATGTAATAATTGTGCCAAAGTTTTAACGTCTAGATAGAATGAAATTGAACGTTAAGAATTCAGCTAGAAAGAGTAAAGGAAGTTAAATAGAGAAGTCACGTTTATCTTTTGGATGACTACTCTTGTAACTTGAACAGTTTAAATAAACTCAACTAATTAATCCTTCACACCGGTTTTGACATCAATTTAAATAAAATTAAAAAATTTACTTAATTTAAAATCTAAACAAATATTAAAAATCTGATTAACTTCCTTGTACGCCTCTTAAATTACATACATATACACATTTTAAAAAAAATGAATAGTATATAAAATTTTATTTCATTAATCACATTTGATATGTTTTTAGGTCCTTACGTACAAACGCCACCGCAGCTACAGCTTTATTTAAAGACAAGTAGTCAATCGGATTTCGGTGGAAAATGGGACGATATAGAGTTTAACATAGATTCAAAACAGTCTCTTTATTAATTTTAATAAATGGTTATTTATATTTATTTATTTTATAAATATAATTTAACCAAACTTAAACTACGCTTGCTTCACTCGTAACCTTGACTAATTAACACCGTAATTTTTTGAGTATTTATTTAATAAATAATTTATTTAATAGTTTTTTGAGTATTTATTTAGCAAAATAGTCAATCGAGATCCGATTGACTACTTCGTTTTTAAATCGGTGGCGTTAATACGTAAGTACCTGTTTTCATATATATATTTTTATTGTTATTATTGAATTAATATTATCGTAAAGTTATTTTATAATCATAGGTTAATAATTACTAATATATCAATATATTTAAATTACAAAAAAAAGTTAAAAAAGTAAGGAGATGAAGTCTGATTCGAACCGATGTGCCTTCTTCCCCTTGTCAGATCCAAATATTTCATTAATTAAAATCTTTTTGGCTATAACTATGGAACCAATGAAAATAAGAACCACTTATGATATATCGTTAAAAATCTCTCAATCAAAACTTATTACTGCAGTTAAGAAAACGTACAAAACTCAAATTTGTTTTTGGATTTTGCCCTTTTTTGGACACTTTTGGTTCAGTCGATTGCAATAAAAATAAGTGCTCAACTAGATTGTTACAACTGTTCTAAATCCATAATTTCAACATGATAAGGCTAATCGTTTTTGAGTTATGCGAGAGATATACATACATACGTACAGACGTCACGCCAAAACTAGTCAAAATGGATTCAGGGATGGTGAAAATGGATATTTCCGTTGAAATCTAAAAAACCGAAATTTTTCGTGATCATAAAACTTCCTTTAATTCGTACAAGGAAGTAAAAAAGAAAAATAATTTTTTTTTATATTTGATTTAATGTATATATTACCGTAAAAGACCGAAATTAGAGAATGTCAATATCCTCCGGTTAATGTCAACGCATACCAAATACATCAGTAAAAAACCGAAATATTTACTTATATTATTATACCTTCAGATCTTCGCCAGTACATATCGACATATACAGATAAGTTCTGGTGGGCTTCGAAACGATAACTAGAAATTAAAAAAAGTCACGCTACACCAATCTGTAATTTAAGTAGAATACGAGAAACTCTCGTACTAAAAAAGAAAATTTAAATTTAAACCAAATATAACCTACGTTCACTATTCTCATTTAATTAACGTTAAATTAAAAAAAAATATATGTTATTCTTCAACATTGGAGGCTATAAATCACATTCACCGCATTCACCATGCACTGATGGTGTGAAGGTTGAATAAAATTTGTTTTTATAAAAAAATTGAACAAAGGACAAATCATGTGACCATTTTGTTTGTATTGTTAACGTCATGTAGTTAACATATTCGATATATCCTGATTGGCTCTTTTAATTTATAAATTTCTGAAAATTTGATTAATTTTTTTTTTATCAATGCGGTAAACTTAATTGCTCCAATGTTGAAAAATAACATTTGTAATTTGTTTATTTAATGTTAACTAAATAAGGTTAGAAGGTTTAAATGTGTAAATAGGGTTAATAGGTAATTGGCTTAAATAGGTTATGTTTTGCTTAAATTTACACTTGCTTTTTCTACGAGGGTTTCTCGTATTCTATTTACTTTAGAGATTGGTATCGGGTGATTTTTTTTTTAATTTCTAAATATCGTTTTGACCCCTCTTCAAAGCTTATCTATGTTTGTTGACATATTACAGTGAGGGTTTGAATAAGCAAATATTTCGGTCTTTCACCGATGTATTTGGAATGTGTCACATTTGCCAGATATTGGTCTTACACAGTAACATATACATGTACATTAATTACATAATACAGGTTGTCCCATATAAAACGCAACCCATCAACCACTCATCCATGAAATTTCAAAAGTCAACCTTACTCCCCTACTCGTTACTGAAATGGACTCGTCCAAAATCTGAACATCGCGGCGACGCAGTAGAACACTACCGATAGTAACAACAATGCAATCATAACGTTCAGTGTATTGCTAGAGACAAGATGGTGTTTTCGCTGGATGAACGTGTTTTCATTGTCGAGTCGTACTTCAGTATGAAATCAGTGGTTGCAGTGCAAGATTTGTTTCGCCATAAGTACCCAGATAAATCAGCTCCTAACAAAACATCAGTATTAAGGTTAGTCGAAAAATTTAGAGAGACCGGTTCTGTTAATAACAAGGAACACAAAAGATCTGCGTCAGTGTTGAATACAGATATAGTTACTGAAATCAAAGACCGATTACTCGCCTCGCCAAATAAATCGATCAGACGTTTGTCTGCTGAAATTAATTTGTCTAAATCGACTGTTCATCGGGCGACCAAACGATAACAATTACGACCTTATGGCATTCAAACGGTTCATCGACTTCTTGAGCCCGACAAAGAAAAACAGGTACAATATTGTCGACGGTTCCGTCGATTTCTGCGTGAGGGAATTAATGTCATGGATTCGTTATTTTTCACAGATGAAGCACGGTTTCATTTGGACGGCTACGTAAACAGCCAAAACAGGAGAATTTGGAGCGCTGAAAATCCCCACGTTTATCACGAAAAACAATTACACCTGCAGAAGTTGGGCGTGTGGTGCGTGATATCGTGGAAGAAAATAATCGGTCATATTTTTTTCGAGTACACTATTAATGCAGGACGATATCTGGATATTTTATTTCAGTTCATTGCACTGTTAGAAGAGGAAGACAGACACTGTTGGCTACAACATGTCGGTGCGACATCGCACTGCGCAGGTTCAATTTCTGATTTCGTCGAGGAATTCTTTGGTAATCGTGTTATCGGTCGAGGCTTGTGGCCACCAAGATCTCCAGATTTGACTGCGGGAGATTTTTTTCTACAAAGTTAACCCAAAGAAAAAGCCTACAGCAACAAACCACGAACACTTGAACGATTGAAAGTCAATATTGAACAAGTTGTATTAAATATCCAGCCACAAACGTTGAAAAAAGTTGCAAGAAACGCTGTAAAAAGAATTGAAGCTTGTATTCAAGAAGATGGCGGCCACTTTCAACATTTACTCTAAATGTAAGGTAATGGATGGTAATCATAAAAATTACATTTACATTTACACATGCCGTTTTATTATTTCAATACCTACCAATACATGGTTGGGTTGCGTTTTATGTGGGACACTATTAAGATATTTATTCCAGCAAATAAGGGCTGTTACGCACTTTTTAATTTTTTTTTTTTAGAACAGTTTAAATTACGAGTGCTATTCAGAAAGTAACTTATATTCCATTATTAAAAAAACAACTGTTTTTGGAAAAAGAATATTTTAAAATTTGAAAATACGACTTTAATCTACTTTTCTAGGCATTCACCAAATAAATTGACACTTGTGTTTTTGATTCCTTCATCAAAAAATGCTGCTCCTGATTTTCGCCACTCTGTGACATCATCCTGAAGCGTTTCGTTTTCAACAAAGCTCTTACATTCCCAGCCAGATTTTCATGTGAAGAAATAAATGATAATTAATTGTTTGTTCCCGGAATTGGGCTGTACGCAGGATGATCGAAAATTTCCCGCTAAAAAACTTTCTCAAAATCTCTTGACTACGGTGAGCCATTTGCAGACGTAAATTGTCATGAATGAAGAAAATAGCAAAATTCAACATGTCGCTTCGCTTGTTTTGGATCGATTTCCGTAGCTTTTTTTTTAGGGTCTCACAACACATATGTGTATTTATTGTAGCGCCACGCCTAGTGAATTCAAGAATAAATACCTATTCTCTGTTCCAAAAATATTTGTTTTGAAAGAAGTTTTGGAACCCTTCGAGAACAACACTTAGTAACCCAGATTTTTGGTCAAAACTTCGTATAAAAGCTACGTGAAGTTTTTGGAAACTGAAATAAAAACCCTTAATAGAAAAACTGCGGTTAGTACGTATTCTTTCATCGACTTTCACTACCAGTTCATTAAATAGAACACTAGGCCGATCCTATCGTGTTTCATCGTGAACATTTGTGCGGTCATTTTAATCAGCTTCACAACTGCTTCAGTGGATCTTCATTCATTAAGTCTTTCCAATAAACATCGTATTACGCCCATTAAATCTCAGTGGGTTTGTAGTTCAAGTCCTAGTATAGCCAGTTATTTTTACACGGATTTGAATACTAGATCGTGGATACCGGTGTTCTTTGGTGGTTGGGTTTCAATTAACCACACATCTCAGGAACGGTCGAACTGAGAATGTACAAGACTACACTTCATTTACACTCATACATATCATCCTCATTCATCCTTTGAAGAATTATCTAAACGGTAGTTACCGGAGGCTAAACAGGAAAAAGAAAGAGTTTGTAGTTTTAAACAGTTGTAAAAAATCAACAAGATACGTCTCAGTACAGCACCTCGATGCTGAACTGATTCAGGATAGAAACGACCCCCAAGATTCCGTCGCTGCCACCAGTTCTTTAGGTACACAACGAAACAATGTTGATAAAATAAAAAAACCAAAAATTTTTTTCTCGTTATGCTAATGATTCAGTAGACGGTAAATCTTTATTTAATACTCTAGAAATTTTATAATCGATCTTAAAACCAGATAATTAATTCAAGAAAATTTGATCGATAGCAATTCCAAATTAAATTCATTGACAAAATGACCGAATCATTTTTTATCAATACCAGATTCGGAGGAGACTGTGCTGATTTTTTTCAATATGGTTTTAGAAAAAAAAAGTCAGCCTTTGACATTTTCATTAAAAAAATTAAAAAATTTAATTTATCTTAAATTATCAAAATCTTTTGCTATTTAGATTTTTTTTTAACAACACTTTTCTTAAACTCCCTACCACTAAAAAAAATATATAATCCCACTTCCATAAATTATAATTAATGTATTGATGGATATAGTTATATATTAATCAATCTTTATTGACAGTTAAAATAGTATATATGTCATTGGAAACAAATACAAGTGGCCTAACAAGACATATTTCCTACATCAGGTGTTATATCCATACATATATTGCTGAACTGAAACGGGGATACCAGATAGCACTGTTGTAGCCGACAACATGCATAATAGTAATCCCCGAATGAGGAGATTATGATAGCTTATTGTAACCATGCTGCGTAATGTATATGCTTGTATGTATATGTATATGCGCACGAGTGTGTGCGTTCGTGTCTGTCTCTGTCACTCTCTCTCTCTCTCTCTCTCTCTCTCTCTCTCTCTCTCTCTCTCTCTCTCTCTCTCTCTCTCTCTCTCTCTCTCTCTCTCTCTCTCTCTCTCTCTCTCTCTCTCTCTCTCTCTCTCTCTCTCTCTCTCTCTCTCTCTCTCTCTCTCTCTCTCTCTCTCTCTCTCTCTCTCTCTCTCTCTCTCTCTCTCTCTGTGTGTGTGTGTGTGTGTGTGTGTGTGTGTGTGTGTGTGTGTGTGTGTGTGTGTGTGTGTGTGTGTTATATGCATATCAAACTATATGAGGACTGTAGTACTAAGTATAACACAGTTGATGAACGTTATCACCCTTAACGGATTGCTAACTTGAAATCCTTTGAAAAATTAGCCGATATATATATTTATATATATATATATATGTAAAGAACAAAGAAACAGTCTGTACTTTTTTCTCTGCATATATATATATATATATATATATATATACAAAGAAACAGTCTGTTCTTTTTTCTCTGCATTTGAATAACATCAGTATCAAAAATGTATTACTAAATGCGATTTTAATTGTTACAATCATCTTCAGGATCGAATTATTTGTATTTATAAAATACATTAATCGATACTTGTTTTTCTATTCGATTAATTTGATATTTTATTTTATTAAGAATTAAATTAAATTTTATTAGGTTGAGAATTTGAAAGGATATTCTTTCTCTAAGTATAGATAATATTATAAGGCGTTTTATTTTAATATCAGTTGACCTAGTCATTTATTTTTATAGTAGAGTTAACAAATTATTATTATTATTATTGTGACGGCTTTTATTATTAATGTTTAAGCCTTTAATTCCAACGATAACTGTTTAAAATTTATTACTGGTTAACCTCTACCGAAATCATAGCACAATTATTATTTTATTTAATTGTGTAATCCTAATAAGTGAAACAATTTCATGGTGTTTTATATTTCCTCCAGAAAAGTGAATTCCTTCAATTATAATGTTATAGAAGGATGTTGATCATTAGATGAAATGAAAAGGTGTTATGATCAACAAGAGAAACGGGAAATTTGTGGTGAAGTCTCTTCAAATGGTCAAGCTAAGTTGGTGGAACATATGTGCATTAATTCATCCAAGTTGGGATATTTGGTGATAGAGAGAAAACCAGAAGGTAAATCTTTAGAAATTTATAAAACTTCATTAGTTTTATAATACTAGGTTGTAGCGCTTGTTAAATTACAAAATAACAGAACAATAAAATGTAATACAAGATAAAAAATTGAAAATAGGGGGAAAAATATATAAAAAAGCCGATCTCCTTGTGGTAGCTTCTTGGTCTTTAATCTAGAGGTCTCGGGTTTAAATCCCGGTTACAATTTTTTCTAATACTAAAAATTTCTATTTTTCCATATACGCTTCTTTCTAAGGTTCTGTGATGAATTAATTCATCAGTCATAAAAAAAGAAATAATTCTTTCGCAGTTCTGCGTAAGTTGGTAGACTTTTAGGTAGATTTCATAGAAAGCTACCTATTGTAATGGATACCATGATTCGATTTCCCAGAAAATTTTCGAATATCTTCGCGTTTCACATCCGCCAGATCCCAAAACCATCGTCAGCTCAAAAGTAAGGGAGATATGTTTTTGTCTTCGAAACTCATTTTTTTCACCCCCTCGGCCAATGGTTGGTGATATCCAAAAACATTCCTAAGATAAGTTTTAGACCCTTACCCAAAAAAACAGTACGAACCTTAAACAAATTCGATATTTTACTTAATACGAAATTTATAGCAATATTTTGTTTTTTCGAAAAAGCCCTCCCATTTCCATCCCCATGGTCCGATTTTGCCCATTAACAAACTCAACCGAGATTTTTGGTCGTTATATTTTATGTATCAATTTGGAAGTGATTGGTGCAAAATTCCGGCAGTTATTATGTCCACAAGAAAGTGAAATATATATATATATATAAATAAATTTATACATAAACTTTTGTACGGATGATTGTTTTGGGGTCTGGGGAATGTGAAACGCGAAGATATGTTGAAATTTTCTGGTAGTCGAATCATGGTACCCATTAAAATAGGTAGCTTTCTTATGAAATCTTCCTAATACACCAGTAAAATTCAACATTACCTGAACTTGAACTTAATTTGTCTATTGTGATCTTAAATCAAGCGTAACCGAAAAACGACTTAATCAATTTTCATTAAATTTTCACATGCACAACTTCATATACATTATTAGAGCATAATTAAATTTCATTGAAATTGATGAAGTAGCTTTGGAGATTTCGAACCACAAATTATATATATATATGCACAAAATGAAGATTTTTAAGTGAATGGTATTTTCGTAATCCTCACATCTAAGATCGTAAAGAAAATACAATTTCACCCTCCAATCTCACCTTGCGACCGAAAGTAATCTCGTACTTTACTTCGAAAATCGGTAAAAAAATTTACGAGTTAATGATGTTTAGGAAAGACAAGATCGTTTTATTTTATTTATTATTCTTTTTTTTTTAGATTTAAGGTATTTTACTTATTGTTTTAGAGCTTAAGTATTATTGTAAATTAGATGATTAATATTTAATACATAATGCTTATGTTTAGATGATTTTATAGTACTAGAGGCAACAACGTATTATGAATAATATACTGTACTGTAATCTTTAGTAATTCTGCTATTAAATATAGAGAAACAAAATTGCTGATAACTGATTGAAGAGAATTTATTAATCCTATGTGAATTTGAGTTTTATATATATATATATATTATAAAGTAGCCAATGTTCATGTATGTATTTTGTAGCTTACAGAAATAGAGAGGTGGATAGATTGTGCGTTATAATCATTTGTCGAAGTATTAAAGTATTATATTTTACAGTGAGGTGATATCCAATATCACGGACACACACGCGCGCGCGCACATACAGAGAGAGAGATAGTGAAAGAGAGAGTGTGAGAGAGATAGTAAGACACACAAACACAATTGTTATGTATGCATTTGAAGAGAGGAATCAAACACAATGATATTAATACTGACATGCGCAAATATATATATATATATATATATATATATATATATAAAACAGTTCAAACTCCAATGTGTTGTACATACTCGCTACCACTCAACGTAACTGCTTTAAATGAAAATAATACCGTTGATAAAGGATATACAAAGCAATATTGTAGCTGTGTGTGGCAGGCCACGAAACCAATCATTAGTATTGTATTTAATGTGTAGACAAGTTTAAGTACGTAAAATGTCCATCTGGTCATGACATTTTTGTTTGTGTTTTTAAATAATTAGTTAATAAAAATGTTATTTGTGATACATTAATAAAATTATTACAATGATAAAATTAATTACAATGATAAAAGTATAAAATTTAAGTTTTTTTTTTTTGTATTAGGCCATCTAAGGATTGTGTTTAGATAACTATTTTTTCCCTCATTGCCAAACAAACATTTATTTCCGGTTGTGTTTTTTGTTTATTCTTAATATATCTTCCCTGAAAAAAATCTTTGAATTTATTTTTTACTTCTTCTCTAAATTTATTTCTATTGTTTATAGTCCCTTACTCAATTTGTCTTTTCATCTTCAACCATTTTTCTTTTTTGGTTTTTTTCTTTTTTGAAAGAAATTGTATATCTTTTTTATTAATTTATCGTCATTAATTCTCAAACGTAAAAGATAACTTTTTTCTTATCTTATTTTTAGTTATTAATTACAGGACAGAATTCATATTGCTCTTTATTTAATTTTAAAAATGACCTCAATTTTTGTTTTAGATCGACTTCAGATTTTTCTCTCTTTTCAACATCTAATTTTCATGGTTCTTTTTTTTTGTCTTCAATCATTTGAATGGTTTGATGCAGCTCTCCAAGATTCCCTATCTAATGCTAGTCGTTTCATTTCAGTATACCCTCTACATCCTACATCCCTAACAATTTGTTTTACATATTCCAAACGTGGCCTGCCTACACAATTTTTTCCTTCTACCTGTCCTTCCAATATTAAAGCGACTATTCCAGGATGCCTTAGTATGTGTCCTATAAGTCTGTCTCTTCTTTTAACTATATTTTTCCAAACGCTTCTTTCTTCATCTATTTGTCGCAATACCTCTTCATTTGTCACTTTATCCACCCATCTGATTTTTAACATTCTCCTATAGCACCGCATTTCAAAAGCTTCTAATCTTTTCTTCTCAGATACTCCGATCGTCCAAGTTTCACTTCCATATAAAGCGACACACTCCAAACATACACTTTCAAAAATCTTTTCCTGACATTTAAATTAATTTTTGATGTAAACAAATTATATTTCTTATTGAAGGCTCGTTTCGCTTGTGCTATTCGGCATTTTATATCGCTTAGTAATTCTACTTCCCAAATAAAAAAATTCTTCTACCTCCATAATCTTTTCTCCTCCTATCTTCACATTCAGTGGCCCATCTTTGTTATTTCTACTACATTTCATTACTTTTGTTTTCTTCTTGTTTATTTTCATGCGATAGTTCTTGCGTAGGACTTCATCTACGCCATTCATTGTTTCTTCTAAATCCTTTTTATTCTCGGCTAGAATTACTATATCATCAGCAAATCGTAGCATCTTTATCTTTTCACCTTGTACTGTTACTCCGAATCTAAATTGTTCTTTAACATCATTAACTGCTAGTTCCATGTAAAGATTAAAAAGTAACGGGAATAGCGAACATCCTTGTCGGACTCCCTTTCTTATTACGGCTTCTTTCTTATGTTCTTCAATTATGACTGTTGCTGTTTGGTTCCTGTACATGTTAGCAATTGTTCTTCTATCACTGTATTTGAACCCTAACTTTTTTAAAATGCTGAACATTTTATTCCAGTCTACGTTATCGAATGCTTTTTCTAGGTCTATAAACGCCAAGTATGTTGGTTTGTTTTTCATTAATCTTCCTTCTACTATTAATCTGAGGCCTAAAATTGCTTCCCTTGTCCCTATACTTTTCCTGAAACCAAATTGGTCTTCTCCTAACACTTCTTCCACTCTCCTCTCAATTCTTCTGTATAGAATTCTAGTTAAGATTTTTGATGCATGACTAGTTAAACTAATTGTTCTGTATTCTTCACATTTATCTGCCCCTGCTTTCTATGGTATCATGACTATAACAGTTTTTTTGAAGTCTGACGGAAATTGCCCTTTTTCTTTTGGATAGTTCTTTTATGGATTATAATTCTACTATTTTAATTTCATTTTTACTTACTTCTCTACAAAATTAATTTAAATTTCGTATGTCGCATGGAAGAAGTTCGACAAGGATATTTTGAAAGATGACATTTTTGAAAAAAAAGAAAAGAAAGATGTTGTCATCTTTCAAAATAAATTGTATTCTTACAATTTATTTTTTATTTTTTTAATAATAAATTATATTCTTACAAATACAATTTATTTATTCTGAACAGATTACTAAGTATAAATTTATTCTAATTGGGACCTTTTTCAATAAGCGGGTACCACTTTTTATTTTTTCAAAAGTAACCAAATAACCCGATTTTTTTTTTTTTAATAATAAAATTAGGTACTTTTTCGTTTCTCCCTCCCATCCTAAACGTCTGCGAATCTTTCATCTGGAAATAACTCAAAATAGCAGGAAATATTTATATTAACAATAACCAGGTTGGAGAAATACCCAATTAACCAATGTAACCATTTATATTACCAAACTCCAAATAGCAGGAAATATTGATATTAATAACCCAAAAGTTTGCAAGTTTTTCACCTGGAAATAACTCAAAATAACAGGGAATATTAATATTAAAATAACCAGGTTGGAGAAATAACCTAAAAACGCGATAATACATTAACACGCTGTTTTATACCGGTCATTTTAATCATTTTTCCATATTAATATATTTTAAATATTGAAAATATAAGCATTTTTGCTTAAAATTGTAGATATAAATTATAAATATGATCTTACCAAACTTAAACAACGCTCGTTTTGCTCGCTAACCTCACTAATTAACAGTAATGTTTTGATAATTTAAATAATAGATAATTTGCCATTAGAGGCATGGAAAGCAAGAAAAGACCGGGTCCCGGCTACCTCAGCGGGGTCTTGTGCCCTTCTGAGGTAGTTTGAGGCGCTGGCACCCTTCGGATCTAAGTTAATTCTTAGTTGTGAATCCAGATCCGAGAGTCGGGGAAAATAAAGTTGATAAAAAATAGATAAAAAAATAGGTAATCGCAATAATTACTGAATTTATTATTTAAATACTTAAAACACTACTGTTATTTAGTTAAAGTAAGCAAGTGTAAAGTTTGGTTAGATTATATATATATAAATTTATATATAATAAATTAATATAAATGGTTATTGGATTATTTCTCCAACTTTGTTATTGTTAATATAAATATTTCCTGATATTTTGAGTTATTTCCAGGTGAAAAATTTGCAAATTTATGTTGGGGGGGGGGAGAAACGAAAAAGTACCGATATTTCTTCGCCGTACGCTCGATTGTTACCGCACACTCACTTCTAATGCTCTCGTTCAATATCGGATTTTTTGCAAACTGAAATGGAGTTCAAAACGGAACGATACGCCAGGATATCGAAGGATATTATTCCCCTATTAATCGCAGATCCTCGACATAAATCCCTTGCTGGTAGGAGTTTCTTATTATCAGGTTTTACTTGGGTTATTCCTTGGGAAATTAGCAAGATATTTGCGTCTTTCTTCAGATGCGATTCCTACTTCAGTCCGTCTACATAAGGGCTTTCAGTGTTTGTGCCTTTCAGTCTAATAAGAATACGACTGAATGGCCCTAGTTTGTGTAGATTGCAATACATTCATTATCTTCACGAAGGAAATCGCATATTTTATCTTTAGCCTAATAATTTTAAGATGAAAGAAGGAAGGATAGTGAATCTGGGGTTGGTAGAAGTTTGCCGGTCCTGGGCAGTATTTTTACCTTGCGGCCTAGGGCCGGAAGGTAAAAATACTGTCTCTATCAGCAATACTGCCACTACAAAAATCTCTTCCTATCAGCCATTTTGTTATTTTTGTATACAAATTTATATCTCAAATTTATATTTACTGTTATTATGTATTAACAGCAGCTGATCCACTTCACCATATAGAAAGAGTTTCTTTGTTGTTATCTTAAAAAGTGAACTATTTGGTTCATCTATAACTATTTTCTATTTTTTTTTTTTTTTTTTTTATCAAACATGTCCGTTGGTATGATTATACAATAAATAATTAAAATAAAAAACGTACTTAACAACAATTTTGTTATGCGTCCTAGCGCTTTCGGAAACGAATCCCAACTTCAGGAACTTACAAATTTTTTTTAACTAAAACTTTGTCGTCATGAGTAGAATTATTGTGTAAAGTGTGTAAAAATATATATAGGTGGTCATCATTTGCTAAAATTGCGTCTGCTAATGTCCTGTCTCAATGAGTGTCTCCACCATAACGGTATAAATTTTTTACAAAGGAGTGTTTCTAAAATGGTGGAATGGCTATACTTTTTCGGATTCTACTTGTAAAATTAAACGAAAAGTATCCTTAGAAAAAATGGTGATTTCTCCTTCATTCTCCTCCTATCAGCCATTTTGTTATTTTTTTATACAAATTTATATCTCAAGTTCGGATAGTGGAATCACATTAATATTTGGTAAGCGTCCTGTTTGTAGTATCAAATTTCTTAAATTGATACTAATTTACAATACTGGAATTAAGAAATAAAAACATTTAATATTTAATCGAATTTATCGTAAAGTGGAGGACATGAAAACGGATGCAAAATTACAACCACAATTTTCAGCTGTAACTCGGCTCTTTGTTAACCAATTTTTAAAAAAAAGTCATTTTCTTCAAAATAATATTTTAGCAAATAAGATAAATTTTAATAAACCTAATATTTACAGGGAGATATAACGGATTGAGAAATAAACATGGCCGCCATTTTGTATTTTGCAAAGGTTTTTAATTCCTAATTTTTGGTAATTTTAAAACTTTATTACCAAGACTCTTACCATATATTAATGTGATTCGTCTATCCGAACAGGAGATATCAATTTTTATATAAAAAAACAAAATGGCGGACAGCGGGAAAACGAAGGAGAAATCGCCATTTTTCCTAAGGATACTCTTTGTTTGTTTTACAAGTAGAATCCGAAAAAGTATAGCCAGCCCACCATTTTAGAAACACTATGTATATTTTACATCCTACATAACAATTCTACTCATGACGACAAAGTTTCATGTAATTAAAAATGTTTAAGTACCTGAAGAATTCGTTTCCGAAAGCGCTAGGACGGTTGTTAAAAATTTGTTGTTAAGTGGGTTTTATACTTTAATTATTTATCCTTTATAACTTATGAAATGTAAAATGTAAAATTAGGTAGAAATAGCAAGGAACTTTTATTTCGGTCGCTAGTCCTCTTCTTGTACCTGTGATTAAGGTGAATCCAACTTTATTACGTTCTTAACAATCCAGAAAAATCTTAAAAGCTTCCAATAAAATATTTAAAACTATTACTTCTTTTCAAAATTGTTGTTTATAACTAAAAATCATAAATTAAATTTAATTCGTGTAGTTTTTTGTAAGAGCCACTTGCAAATGTTGAAGAATTAGCTTGATTAGGTCCCGCATTAGGTTCTAAATTTTCTTGATTAATTTTTCATATTCTTACAACTTTCCTTTTTTTTGTATACTCTTAAGAGTACTTATTTTACCCAGTTCAGACTCCAGGAATCACCGTTCAGGTGTTACTTCAGAGGTTGATAAGTATCAGTGTAAATGAAGTGTAGTCTTCTACAGTATTAGTTCGACTGTTCCTTAGATATGTGGTTAATTGAAACCCAACCATCAAAGAACACCGGTATCCACGATCTAGAATTCAAATCTGTATAAAAAAAGATGGCTTTACTACGACTTAAATTCTGGAACTCTCGACTTCCCAAATCAGAAGACGCGTTCACCACTAGACCAACCTGGTGGGTTACTTTTAGAGTACTTTCTTTCTTTCTTTCTTTTTCCTGTTTAGCCTTTCCGGTAACTACCGTTCAGATAATACTTCAGCGTGTGAATGAGGATGATACGTATGAGTGTAAATGAAGTGTAGTCTTCTACAGTATTAGTTCGACTGTTCCTGAGATGTGTGGTTAATTGAAACCCAACCACCAAAGAACACCGGTATTTACGATCTAGTATTCAAATCCGTGTAAAAATAACTGGCTTTACTAGGACTTGAACGCTGGAACTCTCGACTTCCAAATCAGCTGATTTGGAAAGACGCGTTCACCACTAGACCAACCCGGTGGGTTACTTTTTGAGTATTAGAACGAAGCATTTTAACTGTTTATAAAACTAACTTTCCTACTGTTTATAAAAAAAAATAACACACTACAAAAATACCAACTTGCACAATCAGAAAAGTAATCTTAATAAAGATAAAAAATAAACAATAATGCAACAGATGAGTAACAAAGCATATCTTTGATCATATTCGTAAATTACTAAACATATAAAAGGATGGAAGTTTAAACAGTTATACACTACCAGTTAACTGCACATGTTTCATTTGAAATTACAATTTTGTGCGACCTCAAAAAAATAGCTGTGCATCATTTTCAAAAATTGATTTATCTACGCTAATAATTATCAGATTGTAATTATTTAAACACCATTTTAAAGAGAAAAGCCTGAATGATTAATAAGTAAAAAAAAAAGCCAGTTTTTCATATAATTACTTTCCGGGTTCTGTTAATGTATAATAGTTTTAAATCCAGGATGTTACTCGAGAATTTTAAATTTACTTTTGAATTTCCGTAGATTGTTATCGGTAAAGAATTATTATTTTTTTACGAAATGTTTTGTCATATTGTCTTTCTGTTATACTTTAACTGTACCAAAATATGTTCATGAATCTAAGCAGCTTTCTAATATAAATATTTGTTGTTTTATAAAGTTTCGATGATAACAGGATAAGTATCCTTGAATAAAATTTAAAAGTTGTATTAAGGTCAATTTCTGTCTCTCTGATTATTTACTATTCATTAGTTTTTTATAAAGTATAAATTAATATGTAAAGTATTAACCTTTATTAAGTATAATTTCTTTATTGTGAGTGAGAAAAGTATCTCTTAAAGTAACATACACAACATTTGATGAAGGAGAAGAAAATTCAAACGAAATTCTTAATAAAAAATAGTTTCTGTTTAACACAGTTTTGAGTTTTCAAGAAAAATTATTTCTCAAAATAATATAAATTTAGAAGGAAAATAGATGTAAATAATTAATGTAAATTCGGTAAAAATTTATCACTGGCGTATTGTGATTGTTTTTTTTACTTTCTTGTACGAAGTAAAGGAAGTATTGTAATCACGCAATATTTCGGTTTTCAGATTTCAACGGAAACAACCAATTTGATCATCCCTGAATTCATTTTGACAAGTTTCGGCGTAACGTCTATACCTACGTACCCTATATATCTCGCATAACTCAAAAATAATCAGTCGTAGAATGTTGAAATTTTGGATTTAGGACTATTGTAACATCTAGTTGTACACCTCCCCTTTTGATTGCAATCGACTTGATCAAAAATGTCTATAATCCAAAAAATTTGGATTTAGGATTTTTTTTAACTGCAGTAATAAGTCCGCACTGAGCGAGCTTTTCAACAATATATCATAAGTGGTACTTATGTTGATCGGTTCCAGAGTAATAGCCAAATAAAATTTTAATTAATTAACTATTTGGACCTAACATGGGGAAAGCACATCGGCACTCCTTTTTTTAATTTACATAATACAGATTTGTTAATAATTATTAACTTCTGATTTTAAAATATCTTTACGATAAATAATAATTCAGTAATAACAATAAAGAAAAAATATATGAAAAATATCAGAAGTTATTAATGAAATAAAATTTTATGTACTTTTCATTTTAATAAAATGTGTATATGTAGTGTATGAGACACACAAGGAAGTCATAAAATTTGTAAGAATTCATAAAATTACAGCAAAAATTAAATTAAAACAAAATTGTTTTACCACTGGGTTGGTCTATACTGGTAAACTCATCGTCGTAAATCAGCTGATTTTAAAGTCGAAGTTCTCAGGTTCAAATCCTAATAAAGGTAGTTGCTTTTCGGATTTGAGTACTAGATCGTGGATATCGGTGTTCTTTGGTGGTTGGGTTTCAATTAACCACACGTCTCAAGAATGGTCGGCCTGAGTTTGTTCAAGATTATACATTTACCGGTACAGTTACATTACACTGATAAGTCGCTAATGACTTATCAGTGTAATGTAACTGATAAGTATTAAAAGTATTAAAAAGAAATAGTTTTTATTCAATCTTATAATAGTCCTGAACAGATGACGTTAGCTTATCTTACTACCTGATATCGTACAATATTGACTTACTTATTTTATAGCATATTCATTCTCTACTTGTGTTTGTGTATGTATGTATATACATGTACGGGTATAGGGGTTTTGATGTGAGATATAGCTACCGAATAACGGTGTGAGGTTCGAATTGCTCGTTGTAGGATGCAGGCTGAGCCGTAGGACATAATAGCCGCGGTGCCTGGTTTGATCGATGGATATATTCATTATTGAGGCAGGCCAGGAGACCATCTGTTCCCCTATAATTCACCCAACAATTCCCCGCTTTCTCTTCCTATCTATCCTACATGTTTTCCCTTCCCGCTACGAAACATTAGAATTCCCCTTTAACCGTATCTCCCGAACATTCACTCATACCTATTTCCCCGAAACCATACAGATTCTCTCTCATGTCACATAGACCATATTTATACTGAGACCCTCACCGCAAACTATGTACATCGCATGTTACCTCATGACAGAATTGATAAACTAAGTTTTTTTTTAAATTTATTTTATTTTATTTACTTTCTGTTTTAAAGTAGAAAAAAAATGTAACATAATATTCCACAAAGTTATTTTTATAGATTTCATCCTTTTAGATTGAGATATGTTACGTTTTTTGTATTCTATAGTTACAAAAAGAAATTTATGATATAATATTGAAATAAAACATGATAACAAGCTCATTTTTACTTTTTGTTTCTTTTTATTTATTGTAATTTGATAAGCAAAAAAATTATCTTGAGAATTTATTATTCTTTTTTTTTGTCTAAATAATGTTGTTAAAACTGAATTATAAATAGATTTAAAATATGCTTTTATCAACAATATTTTTCATTAAAAGCTCTCAATTTATAAACAAAAATGTTCAAATTTTTATAACATTTTATTTTCATTTATTTGAAATTTCCAAGCTCCAATATATATCAATTAAACTATTCAAAGAATTAAAAAAATGTTAAATGATATAATATGTATTTTTCTCTTTAATAATTAAATATACACTTCGTTTTATTCTTTCTTTTGATAAGTATTAAAAAGAAAAATTTAATATCTATCACTGTTTATAGGTATCGTCCAAATTAAAAAAAAAAAAAAAAATATATATATATATATATATATATATAACAACATATTACACTTCCTTTCTTGGTGTAGCCTACTAATTGCAGAATTAAATAAAAAGACTTCTTTATAAACAGTTGAAAAAAGGCGGGTTTATACCCCGCCGCATTACACATGTTTTTATTAAATGTTTTTTACCAACTGTAACCAAAAAACGATCATGAATTTAGCTTACTAAGAAGAAAAACTTTTACAACGATAAGCTTCAAAATCCTGAACATTTTTAACTGTTTTTGAATTGTGATTTTTTAACACAGTTCTAACCCCTTTCATTCGAAGGTCCCGGATTCCAATCCCGGTCAGGCATGGCATTTTAACACACTACAAGTCATCTATCTCATCCTCTGAAGCAATACCTAACGGTAGTCCCGGAGGTTAAAAAAAAATCTCTAACCCAATATTTTCCTTTTTACTTTTTTGTACGAAGTAAAGGAAGTATTGTGATCGAAAAAATTCTGTTTTCAAATTTCAACGGAAATATCCATTTTGACTAGTTTCGGCGTGACGTCTGTACGTACGTATCTTGTATAACTCAAAAACGATTAGCCGTAGGATATTGTAATTTTGGATTTAGGACTGTTCTAACATCTAGATGTGCACCTTCCCTTTTGATTGCAATCGACTGAACCAAAAGTGCCCAAAATCAAAAACAATTTGGATTTTTTGTTAACTGCAATAATAAGTCCTCACTGAGGGCTTTTCAACGATATATCAAAAGCGGTACTTATTTTCATCGGTTCCAGAGTTATAGCCAAATGAAATTTTAATTAATGAAATATTTGGACTTTTCATCAGACTTTTCTTTTCATCTCCTTTCTTTTTTTTTAACTTTTTGTTTTTTAATTTAAATTTATTTATTAATATTTATTAACGTCTGATTGTAAAAAAAAATACGATAAATAATAATTCAATAATAATAAAAAATATGAAAAACTATCAGAAGTTATTAATGAAATAGAATTTTATCTACTTTTAATTTTAAAAAATTGTGTATATGTAATTTAATAGGCGTATAAGGAAGTCATGTGGTGTCCACATCAGATTTTTTATGTTCAAAACAAAAATATAACTTTAGATAAATCGTTTGTATAAAGAAGTATAAATCATTTGTAGGAATGAATCGTATGTGCGCTTCGTGTACCTGCTCTGCTGCTCGACGCACCACATGGTCGGCTCTGCACCAGTAGCACCTAAAATAACTCAATTTAAAACTAAAATATTTTTTTTTTGTTATCGATTTTGCGGTGAAATTCCATTTACCTACCCCTTACAAGGTGGGGGAAATTAGGACTCGCACGGGTTCGGCTAGATGTTGTTATAGAGCCTATGTGTGCCCGTACTCTACCGACTAAAACTCCGGTTTCACCGTTCTCCTGCACCCTGGGCCGGTTTTGAAATTATGTATATCACAAATCCAGGGATAACAAGGCAGGGGGGCTTAGGAGTACCACAGCTTCATCGTCGCCGCCCACTTGCGCAAGCACGGACGGATGGCGACTTCACTGAAGGTTAAAAACTTAGCCTTCAAAAGGTTTGAAGGCTAAGTCTGAAAACTTAGCTGAAAACTAAAATACTTAGCTATATATTATTCATTATTTTATAACCTTCATATTATAATAATTTAGATCTAATTATTAATAAACTTAAGTTCATTATTATTAACAGAAAAAAAAACAAAAAAAAATACTTTTTAAAATTTTCAATTTACAGGTCTAATTTAAATCAAAACTGGTTTTTTTCATTTATTTTCCAATAAAAAAATGTTACCTGTATACTGATGGAATTTATTTAGAAAATAGAATTTTTTTTAATATTTAAAAGATTTTTACCTGAACAAAAAAAAAACGTATTAAACAAGCTATCCATACAAGAGTTAAATTTAAAACCAGTGTTTGTAAATACGTAGACGCATAATACAAAAAATAAGTGTTTTTTATACAATAGTAATGCGGTATACATGCCCAAAATATAGCTTAGTATGTTGTAACAGTTGTAGTGGAACGGTTATATAGAAGAATCCTTACGTCTGCACAGCCTCTCGGTGGTCCTGAATTATTCATTGAAATATTTAAGAATATTGTTTTCTTTTTGAAGGAATACAATTTTTTTTTAAGTATCTTTTTTGTGGTATGTAAGTATTCTACATTACCTTAATATTTCAAAATACAATACAGTAAATAAATTAAAAAAAATATCATATATCTTGTCTATATTTTTATATGTGTGTATACATTTCATTTTTTGCATTACTTGTTATAATGATTATAACAATATAACATTATGTATATAAATATAAATGTAATTTATTTATTATATATAAATTAGAAATTCTGTATGTATTTGTTTGTTCAATGGAATCTCCCAGGAATAGCTGATTTGATCTGATTCCTTTACCGAATTATTTGTTGAGCCTTAAGGTGTATTGTATGTGTGTGCACGCGCACGCCCACATATGAAGTGAAAGAATATTTAAACGGCAAGTTTAAAAGTTAAAAATGTATTATGCCTTTAGAGACCAAAATTGAGAATAAATTTATCGTTATTAGAAAATAAAATTATGAGACCACGTATGTACCATTTTTTTCCTTGATAATCTTATGCCATTTTTCCAGCAACACCATAATTCCATCTTATAGAACTTCTACTTGATTTCTGGTCAAAAAATTGTTAAACGAGATTTTCATAGGTGTCTTTTGAAATTAGCTTAACACCATTCAGAAAATTCTGCAGAGATTGAAATAAATAATAATCTGACAGTACCAGCTCTATACTTTGGATGGGTTAAAACTTCCCAGTCAAGTTCTCTCAGTTTTTGACAGGTCGTTAAAAATTTTTGCGATCTTGCGTTGTCAACGCGGTATAAGATACCCTTTCTGTTAACTACTTCAGGCCGTTTCGTTTGAATTGACTTTTTACAATCGCGAAATTTGCAGACAATTTTCAAAAGTGCAGGTCTGAATCTTTTGTTCTGCCCGGCGGCAGGAGTTCGTGATGCACGATACACTTACAATCCCATCAAACGCACAGCATAACTTTCTGGGGCGTCAGTGTGGGGTTTTGCCACAGATAGTGGAGATTTTCCTCACTTCGACCACGAACTTCTTTCGCACATTGTTGACGTAGGTTATGCATTATTCATCACTCGTTGTCAACCGCTTTAGAAATGGTGCTATTTCATTACGTTTCAGTAGAGATTCTCAGATAGAAATTCGATCAAATAAATGTTTCTCTGTTAGATCATCTGGCACTCAAACATTGA
The DNA here is from genome assembly GCF_047948215.1 of Lycorma delicatula. Lineage (NCBI taxonomy): Eukaryota > Metazoa > Arthropoda > Insecta > Hemiptera > Fulgoridae > Lycorma > Lycorma delicatula. The sequence continues at coordinate 483,505 of NC_134458.1, forward strand.
GATTCTTTTTATACCTAATTTTCTTCAAATCGCTTAACACTGTTAGATGATGGACGTTTGTCGGCCTCCGTGGCGCGAGTGGTAGCGTTTCGGCATTTCATCTGGAGGTTCCGGGTTCGAATCCCGATTGGGGATGGCATTTTCACACTTTAAAAAAAGTGTCGTAGTGTCATTCATTTCATCCTCTGACGTAAAACATAACGGTGGTGCCAGAGGTTAAAAAAAAAAAAGATGAGTATTTAGGTCATTGACGATGTCATGACTGCTTACATGACAGTCTTCCTCTACTTTTATCATAATATGCTAATACTATCTCGTGTAAAAAAGGCTCAATACTTTTTAAACTACCTCTTATTAACAAGTTATTGCCACGCTGATTTTTCAAATCCTTTTTAAATAACCTTGAGATTATAAATGGATTTACATAACATCAACATCAAGTAATGCGATTTCATTTGGACCCAATTTAAAATCCTGTTAATTTTTATAAATAAAAATATTTATTTTTAGGAACTAAATATCTGATATTCATTGTTAAATTCGAGTTTGTATCATTTATTAGTTAAAGGTTAAAAGGTGATATTGTGGTAGCGTAATGATTTCACGTTATAAATAAATTTATATTAGTTTTGTTTTAGTTTATTATCAAAAGTTGGATAAACTGTTCTGAAAATCTTATTGACTGATTGGAACTCTGTATTTTTTAACAGTTTCGTTAATAGTCATGCGTTATGCTTCTTTTTTTTTCATTTAAATTCGACGTATTGTTACCTAAATTTCTATTCCTATAAAAGAAATGGTTTTTTTCTTTGTTATAGAAAAAGAAAAAAATTTACGAATATAATTCTAGATTTCTGTTGGTTTTTTTTTTGTCTGTTTATCCTCCGGAACCACAGTAAGGTATCACTTCAGAGGATGATATGTATGAATGTAAATGAAGTGTAGTCTTGAACAGTTTCAGGTCGACCATTCCTGAGGTGTGTGGTTATAAAAAACCAACTACCAAAGAACACCGGTATCCACAACTTGGTACTCAAATCCGTATTGTTAATTGAAATTAAAATAACAAATTTATTCTATTGTTTTGTATAAAATGCAGCGATATACGAAAAACTACTTGACGGATTTATACGTCTTTTATACGGATTTTCAAATCCGTATAAAAGACTATTTATTAATTAAGAAGAAATTTATGCGTACGTTTCTAAAAGAAAATTGAAACATTTCATAGTTTTTTCCAATAAATGAATTTTTTTTTTCTAGTAAATATTATTCTCTATTAACTTCATTTATAAATAAGTTATGCAATAAATGTCTCAGGTAGTTTCTCGTATTATCGCTACATTTTATACAAAACAATAAAAAAAATATGTTTTTTCAATTTAATTTTGATTTAGTTTAGTTCACAGGGTTGGTCCAGCGGTTAACTCAGCTTCGCTAATCATTTGTTTAACAGGTGATTTTCGAAGTCGAAAGTTCTTAATTTAAAAGTCTAGTAAACGTTAGTTGCTTTCATACTAATTTGAATGCTAGTCAGTGGATAATTTTGCACTAACATGATTGGGGTTTTATTAGCCACACATCTCAGGAATGGTCGACCTGAGTCTGTGTAAGACTGTACCTCATTTACATGTCATATGTATCATCTCATTGGACCGTGGGGGGATTGTTATTATTCGCTAGTTTAACAAATCGCAAAGTAGTCATTAAGAAATAAAACTAATTCAGTTTATACCATTTGGTGGATTTATATCGGGTTACTCGTAAATAGCAAAACAATTTTTTAAAAGAAAATTTATTTCGTAGTTATGTCTTCGATAAAAATATTTACCAAAGAACCCACCTCTTTTTCCAACAAATTTAGATTTTTAAAATTTACTCATTCTAGATTAACCGTTAAAAAGAAAAGTTATTAAAATAAAATCACAACTCTCATTTTCTTGATAGTTTTTTAATTTATCAACTCAGGGTTCGTTTTAATAAAAATAAAATTCAGTAGGTGGTAATAATAATTGGAAAACCACTATAGGCAGATTTTGTTTATATTTAAACGATGAAAGGGGATTGCATATTCCTTTTAAAAGTATTTCTTTCTTTTATCATTTCCTTGTTGAGAATGAAATGTAGCAAAAATATCAAACTGATGATAATTAACGTAAATAGAATTTTATTTTAAAATAACTATTACTGGGAAACAACTTTTTTCTTTATTAACTTGGTACTCGTAAGATTTAAATGGGTATCAAAATGAACACAAGATTTTTTTTTTTATCAAATCATCATTTATAAAAACTGGTAAATGTGGAATACAATATCAAAAAATATGTTCAGCGACTCTAGTGATACACACTCCCTTTTTGTCATCGAAATTTTTGATAATCATTTCGGATAATTGATGCTTAATTTCACCAGTAACACATTGTAAAATTCATTTCGAGCTCAGGATTACGTATATTCTGTAAACAGAAGATTTAATGTTACCACAAACGAAGTTGAATATCAAATCACAAGACCTCAACGGCTAGTATTGGTCACCGTTGCAAGAAATGAGATAACAAAACAAGTTTTGTTACACCTAATTATTTGTATAAGGCAGGTTGCACCATCAAACTTAAATTCTCATGTCATCTAGATTCATATTCCGGTTACAAAAACATCGTTGTCAATACTATAGTTACTATTATTCTATATTTTGTAATTTAGTTTCTTTTGCAGGTTTCTATGAAGCTTGAACAGTATAATTATTCTTTATCAGTATTATTTTCACAACCCCGAAGATAACGTACAGTGCGAGGATCCAGGGGGTGGAGCCCCACCTTTGGAAAGATGGGACTGGTGACTGAAGCAACCTGTGTAGGTGTCCAGAGCGCTGGTCTACCTGGAAAATCGGGAATGGCAAATGAAGCGAGCTCTGTGGCCATGGGGTAAGTCTCTTACCCCTGAGAGGCCTCGAAAAGCCCGTGACTTGGCTCCGGAATTCGCCTGGGCTGACCTGTGCCCCAAGGATCCAGTGTCTGGCTATACCAGTGTTTCCCGATGTGAGGCCCACGTCCCATAACGGGGTGGAAGGAAATTTGATTGTTAAGAGAGCAATTCGAAATTGGTCTCGTCCAGTTAACTGTATTGCGATTCTCCCAATTCTAGTCGGGTAAAAGTTCAGTATAGGTAACTACTATCCACCATCTTCGTAGCCGTGATTTCACTATTAGACATTAGGGGTGGACGCCTGTTGAGTGCAAAGAGTTAAAAGAAGAATCTTTGAAAATGAAAATTCAAATAAAACTTTATTTAATATAAAATGAGTTATAGCATGACTTTGTGAAGAAACAGAAATAAATATCCAAATTCAACCGAATAAGAAAGAAAACTATTGTTACCGTTTTCATCTTCATATTTAGCTGATTGTGGATTTTTTGCCATGGATGATTTGCTGATAAAAAAAAAAAGAAATCGGCTGGGTATAATACAACGGGGGGACTTGAGACTGAAGCTATCTAAATTGGAACCTAACATAAAATCTCTTTGCAGCAAGGATCTCACTAAATTTAAATAATAGATAATTACTAATAATTAAAATAATATAGAAAAATCTTTCATTAGAATTATTTCATACTTGAATTTCCTTCCTCTATTACACATTTTGAAAATTTACTCACTGTGTTTCCTTAACAATTTCGTAGAGATTTCTTCCTAAAATTTATCATTTAAGTTTGTTTCTTCAATGAACAATTATTTTTTTAATATTTAAATTATCTATGTGTTACACAGGAGGCATAAGAATTTTGGAAAGGCTTAGGTGGGGCATGGTACAAAAAAAGTTGGGAAAAACTGGGCTAGACGGACCGGCTAGTAGGTAATAAATGAAGAAGTTTGCAAGGTTGTCAACCAAACAGAATATTGTACTTTTTTAAAGGACACGGTATATTTTATTATAAAATTTCAGGTGAAAAGGATTTAATTAAATATATTTTCAAATGTTTTTCGTTTAAATTTTTTTTTTTGTTTTTTTTTTTTTTTTTTTTTTTTTAATTTGATTTAGAATTCAAGTAATTAATAGAATTATATAATGTTCCACACACCAACAACTTTAAAAATATATTTCTGAGTACTTTCAGAGCCGTTACTCCATCATCAGGGATTTCCCATAAGATGTTTATTCAAATTCAAATGTATAATCATATTTAAATTAAAAATTGTTATAATAATTATTAACAAAATCGATCTCGGTACCCGAGAAGAAAATATTAGAAGCTTTTGAAATGCGGTGTTATAGGAGAATGTTAAAAATCAGATGGGTGGATAAAATGACAAATGAAGAGGTGTTGCGGCAAATCGATGAAGAAAGAAGCATTTGGAAAAATATAGTTAAAAGAAGTGGATGGTTTGCTTGGCATTTCTCCCGCCACCATCCCCTTTCGATCGCCCTAAATCATAAGATCGAATGTCTGTACCACAAACTGCTACTGAGCCGCGAAACAATTTAGCGACCTGTCTCCTAGAGCTTACCTAACAGCGTGAGTGGACTAAGCGCGGTGCCATACACCACCAGCTTACGTGTCCCAACCGCTCATTTGTCATATATTTATTAAAATGGGTAGGCGCACCCCGTCAACTACTAAAAATATACTTGCTGGCTGAATGCCAGCAAGTACCTGTCCACCATATTTAAGCACTAGTTGCCCTAATTAGCGGGTGGTCAGCCATATATCTCTAGGTTAGCTTCCCACAGCAGTGCGTTAGGATTCTTTCCCTTAATTAAACATCAAGGAACTCCCACACGGTCCGACAATGCGGCTCTCGCCGCATTGACTCGCCGCTTGTGAGTGACCAATTTTCCCCTTGACCTCGAAGTTACAGGATGGCAGGGTTCCAGTTAAAAGAAGAGAGAGACTTACAGGCGACATATTAAGGCATCCTGAAGTAGTCGCTTTAATATTGGAGGGACAGGTAGAAGGAAAAAATTGTGCAGGCAGGCAACTTTTGGAATATGTAAAACAAATTGTTAGGGATGTGGGGGTATACCGAAATGAAACGACTAGCACTAGATATGGAATCTTGGAGAGCTGCATCAAACCAGTCAAATGACGAAGAAAAAAAAAGATAATTATTAGAATATTCTAATATTTTAATATATTCGTTATGATTATAATTATGTCCAGTTTCTAGTAAAATTAGATTTTTCTTTATTATTTTTAATAAAACAAGTAATACTTTTTTAATTCTTATGTCCAATGAACGATTTGTCATTCCAATATATTTTAAGTCACAGTTTCGCAATTAATACAATCTATACAATCTTTGTTTTTCTAAATTATAATTACTATCTTGATTTATTGTTAAAGAAGGGTCTTCAATATTTATAGATTTTATTATTTGGTGTACATGCTGTTTTTAATTTAGAAGTTTAAATATTTTATTAAATTTTTTATAATTTATATTGTATTCAGAAGTATTTATATTTATACAGAGATAGAAGAACAATTACTAACATGAACCAAACAGCAAGAGTAATAATTGAAGAACATAAGAAAGAAGCCGTAATAAGAAAGAGAGTCCGACAAGGATGTTCGCTATTCCTGTTACTTTTTAATCTTTACATGGAACTAGCAGTTAATGATGTTAAAGAACAATTTAGATTCGGAGTAACAGTACAAGGTGAAAAGATAAAGATGATACGATTTGCTGATGATATAGTAATTCTAGCCGAGAGTAAAAAGGATTTAGAAGAAACAATGAACGGCATAGATGAAGTCCTACGTAAGAACTATCGCATGAAAATAAACAAGAAGAAAACAAAAGTAATAAAATGTAGTAGAAATAACAAAGATGAACCACTGAATGTGAAAATAGGAGGAGAAAAGATTATGGAGGTAGAAGAATTTTGTTATTTGGGAAGTAGAATTACTAAAGATGGACGAAGCAGGAGCGATGTAAAATGCCGAATAGCACAAGCTAAACGAGCCTTCAGTAAGAAATATAATTTGTTTACATCAAAAATTAATTTAAATGTCAGGAAAAGATTTTTGAAAGTGTATGTTTGGAGTGTCGCTTTATATGGAAGTGAAACTTGGACGATCGGAGTATCTGAGAAGAAAAGATTAGAAGCTTTTGAAATGCGGTGCTATAGGAGAATGTTAAAAATCAGATGGGTGGATAAAGTGACAAATGAAGAGGAATTGCGACGATGAATAAATAGATGAAGAAAGAAGCATTTGGAAAAATATAGTTAAAAGAAGAGACAGACTTATAGGCCACATACTAAGGCATCCTGGAATAGTCGCTTTAATATTGGAAGGACAGGTAGAAGGGAAAAATTGTGTAGGCAAGCCACGTTTGGAGTATGTAAAACAAATTGTTAGGGATGTAGGATGTAGAGGGTATACTGAAAGGAAACGACTAGCACTAGATAGGGAATCTTGGAGAGCTGCATCAAACCAGTCAAATGACTGAAGACAAAAAAGAAAGTATTTTTTAATATTAATTTTTTTTTTTTTTTATTAGTTGGATCCTGTATTTCTGTAAATCTTCTATAAATTTTGTTGTTTTATCTATATATACATTACTATAAATGATAACCGGAGTGTTATTCTTGTCATTTGACTATTTGATTATAGTCTCATTTGACTATAAATGCGTTATTATTTTTAATTTTTTTTTTTTTATAATTAATTTTAATTAATAGAATATTGTATTTATGAAATGTAATCATTTCATGTCATTCAATGATTAATGAAACCAATGGATAAAATTAAGTTTATTTAATAGTTTATCTTTAATATCTTCTTACTTGTAGTTAACTTCTCTATTTATTCTCAAATATATAGTTAGCAAATGATAACTAAAGAATTTAAATAGTAACATCATTTATTATTAAAACTATATTATGCACCCAAGGAATCATAATCAGTAAATACTTTTTATAGAAATTTTTAAAACAAGGTTTCTGGACTATTATAATGACAGAAAATCACAGACATTTTGCTTTCTTCCCATTATGTTTTCATTCTATACTAAATAAACCACTTAGCCTTGTACGACCTGCGGTATTACGGAGATACATATAAGCATTACGTTGTACACATACAGAACTCTCTTGTTTTAATTAAACCATATGTGGTGAAACAGTCTTCGTTGTACGATATATAGTAGAAGTGTGGGAGCGTAGGAAAAGAAGAAGGGTCTGTGTATCTCATCAATGTTGCATTGCTTAATTTCAGCCAAAGGGGAAACTAAAAACAACCCCGTTTTCTTTAAAAAAAAAAAAACTGTGACAACTTTCAGAAAAAAAACTCCACTTAAGTCTTTTCAACTCCCGTATCTTTTTCACTATGCTTTTCTTTATATAAGGTCCTTTATCTTTTAAAAACCTCTCCTTACCTATTTCTATCTAACTCTAATTGTATATCTCTCTCTCTCTCCCGTTCCTTCTTTCTTATTCTATCTCCCTCTGTTTCTCTTAAACATCCTTTATTCTTCGCTTACATTTTACGCACAATTTATTTCTCTTTTTATTTATTTTAAGTTTCATTTAATTTCCGGTAAAAATGAACAGTAATTAAATTCTTCTAACCTTAGTTATTCCTTATACGTATCCAATAAATCATCCACTTTGAGAAACCCCACCCACGACATACGCGTGCGCGCGCACCAACACACACATACACAACTATACAAAGAAAATATTTTTACAAAGTAAATATATAGTCTATGTTATTTAGTCAGAACCTATATACATATATATAAATCTACGCCGTTTAGATATAAAAAGTAAATACATTTTTGTTACATTTCCTAACTAGCTCCTAGAGCTAATCTAACAGCGTGAACGGAATAAGCGTGGTTCAACGATGAGTTGAACCACTCGCTTTCATGTCCCACCTCTCACTTGTCATATATTACTAAAATGGGTAGGTGCACGCCGTCTACTACTAAAATATATATGACTTGTCAATAATAAAATTTATTTCATCAAGACAATTCGCTACCAGGCCTAGGTCGCTGAATGCCAGCAAGTGTATCTGTCCACTATATTAAAGCGCTTGGAGCCTTAATTGGCTGGTGGCCAACCATACTTCTAGGGTAGCTTCCTGTAGCAGCGCGATAGGAGTCTTTTCCCTTAGATAAACGTTTGATGCCGGATTAACAAAGCAACTGAATCAAAGAACTCCTACACGGTCCGACAATGCGGCTATCGCCACATTGACTCGCCGCTTATGAGTAGCCAATTTTCTCCTTCATCATTAAGTTCTGACCTCCCCGCAGATGCACAGCTCATCAGCTGCCAGGTCGAAATGAAACAGATGTTGGTTCAAATTTACGTGGTTGGAGAGCACTTGGGCTCCCGTTGCTCTTAAAAACAAAGTAGAGGCGTACCATCCCTCCAAGTCCTGTATAAATCTATACAAGGACCTTCCCTTAGTCGTGGTGTCCCATTCCATCTGCAATGCTTCCATCGGAGGCTCTGCAGCCTCTTCCGCAGACGGGAGACGGACAGCTGTTCGAAATTTAGAACCGGTGCATTGTGATCACCGTTCCGCTTCGGTACAGGCGCGGCTTGAAACAACATCCCAAATACCTCGGTCTTCCTGCCACTTCCCAATTTCCACATTTCTGCCCGAATATTCACCATTAAATCGATTGGGAGAACCTTTCCCAATACGGTAGAAGCTTCGTAAGAGGTTGTTTTAAAACACCAGTGCATACAACTAAGTCTCTGCGCTGGGCACTCCTTAAATTTTAAAAAAGTGCTCTATTTATATCCACATATGCACCAAAACGGGCGCCGCGTAAGAGGTCATAATTTTGATGACACCTCGTTACACCATGTACCAATAACGCCCTGACAGCCCGTAATCCATCCGAGCAATCCTCCTAAGTTTGTGCATCACTGAGACGGCATCCGCCGCCACTTGCTTAACGTGGTTGCTAAAGAGCAACTTCTCATCAAACAAAACAGCTAGGTACTTATGAACTCTCACTCGGATGATTACACAGCCTTTATACTTAATGTGGGGGTTACGAAGTATAGGAGGTATACAGATCGAGACCTGGTCGACCTAATTATATTTTGGTAGGAAAAAATGTTTCTACGTATTCTTCCGGTAGATGGCTCTTAGATCGAATATCTCTAAAAATATTAATTAAATGTGGTAATACTTGTGTGTTTTTGAAAGGTGACATCATTAGAAAGGTTATGAAACTAGTTTATTTATATAAAATATATTGCTTTTCGAAAATGAATGGAAATAACGAAAAAAAAATTATGTTACTTTTTTGTCTAGCGCTGTAGCTTTAGAAGGGAAAGTATTGTAATCGGTTGAATTTATATATGTACGGTTTTCACCGGATCTTGACATTTTGACACCTAAGGAACCAAAAAAGCCGGGTGGAAATTTTCGAGATGTTAATGTTCGTATGTACGCGTGTGTATTTGTCCTTTCATTCCTTATATCTCCAGAACTACTGGTACGATTTTGATCAAACTTTGTTCAGATTACTTCTATATGTGGGGCATTGATGCCATTAAATTTTCAACTTAAAAGGTCAAGAGGTGAGACTGTAGAGCAAGGTCAGTATCTCGAGATTTTACCTACTTAAAGTCTTATTTTTCTTAGGCACAATTATTAATAATTAAAAAATAATAATATATGCAAAAACAATTTTTTGCAAAATCGCAACCCCACCCCAAATAATGATCTAAATATACTAGCGGCTAATGGGTATATTTCGTCAATAGTATCTTCCCTCACCACTAAGGGCCCTAGTGTAGCACTTGCGAACGCTGTTGCAGTAGTCTGTTATGTTGTGACTTCACTGGTGAGTAGTAAAATTAAATAAATTAAAATATTTAAAATGTAAAAAAGGATTTAAAGTACGTAAAAGAAAGTAATGTGGTGTCCACATCAGATTTTTTTTCAAATGCGGTTATTCAATGAATCATACTGGTGCGTGAGTTTAAACTTGATGCTTTTGAATCGGGTCCATTCGTTATTTTTAATTATTTCATCAAATTATAGTTATAATATTGTAATTATCTTATAAACAGAAATTATTTTCCAATGTTAAAGGTAGAGGTATTATAAAAAAATATACGTCTATTAGTTTTCTCATTTGATTTATGTTTTGTATATCTCTTTCACAAAAAATTATACAAAATAAAATAATGAAGTGTTTGTCTTCTTGCGCAGTTCTGTGTAAGAATTCTTTTTAGTAATTATCCGGTAGTTACCATCAATTTACCATTAGACGTTACTTCCATACATTTTTCAAAATTAGACTCATTACAAATTTCGTTTATTTACCACAGTTTAACAAAATAATTATACATCAAACCTAAAAAAAAACACAGTATTTTACGACCCTTATATGTTATAATAATTTTTCTAAAGCTTACATTCAGTTCAAGACCTGTTTTCTTCAAATTTTTAAATGAAAATTTACATGAAACTATCAAAATGTATCCCTAAATTTAATTTGCAATAACTTTTGTATGGCTTTATTTTATGTTTGGAGCAAAATTAGAGTGAAACTTTTCTGAAATTTTAACTTGAAAACAAAGCATTTCCGGATCCTGTTTATACAAGGTTTTTTTCCTTATTTTAGAACATGTCCAGAAATATTTTACGTTTTTTACGAGTTACTCCGTATACACATCAAGAATATTGCTTTTTACTTTAAACGTAATAATTTTTTTTGTTTTTCATTAATTTTTGAAGATTTTTGTTCAATTTGTTGTACTTATTTATATTTGTGAACTAATTTTCTAGATTTCTAGTTATGGATATAAATGAAATATATACATTTAAATTTTAATTATGTTTATATTTTTAATTATTTTATATACTACTAATTCAGTGAACTTAAAGTTAAATTATTTTTTGTGAGTTAGTTATACACATTTTTTTTGTACAACTTATATCGTGATCTTAATTAGAATTCTATACAGAAGAATTGCGAGGAGAGTGGAGGAAGTGTTAGGAGAAGACCAATTGGTTTCAGGAAAAGTATAGGGACAAGGGAAGCAATTTTAGGCCTCCGATTAATAGTAGAAGGAAGATTACAGAAAAACAAACCAACATACTTGGCGTTTATAGACCTAGAAAAGGATAACGTAGACTGGAATAAAATGTTCAGCATTTTTAAAAAAATTAGGGTTCAAATACAGAGATAGAAGAACAATTGCTAACATGTACAGGAACCTAACAGCAACAGTAACAATTGAAGAACATAAGAAAGAAGCCGTAATAAGAAAGGGAGTCCGACAAGGATGTTCCCTATCTCCGTTACTTTTTAATCTTTACATGGAACTAGCAGTTAATCATGTTAAAGAACAATTTAGATTCGGAGTAACAGTACAAGGTGAAATGATAAAGATGCTACGATTTGCTGATGGTATAGTAATTCTAGCCGAGAGTAAAAAGGATTTAGAAGAAACAATGTACGGCATAGATGAAGTCCTACGCAAGAACTATCGCATGAAAATAAACAAGAACAAAACGAAAGTAATGAAATGTAGTAGAAATAACAAAGATGGACCACTGAATGTGAAAATAGGAGGAGAAAAGATTATGGAGGTAGAAGAATTTTGTTATTTGGGAAGTAGAATTACTAAAGATGGACGAAGCAGGAGCGATATAAAATGCCGAATAGCACAAGCTAAACGAGCCTTCAGTAAGAAATATAATTTGTTTACATCAAAAATTAATTTAAATGTCAGGAAAAGATTTTTGAAAGTGTATGTTTGGAGTGTCGCTTTATATGGAAGTGAAACTTGGACGATCGGAGTATCTGAGAAGAAAAGATTAGAAGCTTTAGAAATGCGGTGCTATAGGAGAATGTTAAAAATCAGATGGGTGGATAAAGTGACAAATGAAGAGGTATTGCGACGATGAATAAATAGATGAAGAAAGAAGCATTTGGAAAAATATAGTTAAAAGAAGAGACAGACTTTTAGGCCACATACTATGGCATCCTGGAATAGTCGCTTTAATATTGGAAGGACAGGTAGAAGGAAAAAATTGTGTAGGCAGGCCACGTTTGGAATATGTAAAACAAATTGTTAGGGATGTAGGATGTAGAGGGTATACTGAATTGAAACGACTAGCACTAGATAGGGAATCTTGGAGTGCTGCATCAAACCAGTCAAATGACTGAAGACAAAAAAAAAATCGTGTTATTCAGGTTGATTGTCTAAATCGAGTGTCTACGTCACGATTTTAAAAAATGAATTTTTGTAAAAATCTAATTGTCTCTTTATATGTTTGTTTATTATAAAGATATAATTTGTGTGAGTAAATCCTATTATACGATTATTTTTTATATTGTATTTTTTTATTTTTGTAACATTAAGAAGACAGATAACTTTATTTTGTTCATATCTAATTTATAGTCTATTTTAATTATGGGTTTTGAAAAATGATTAACATTACTTTATTCTTTACTTTCCTTATTGTTTTCTAATTATATCTTAAAACATTTTTATTGCTACTTTTACACAATTTCTTTTTTAATGACTTTTTTAAGAAAAGTACGGTATTACCTTTGGTCCTATGATGGGACTAGGGTTGGGGATGAAAATTAATTTTCTTTAAATTTTTAGTTATGAGAAGTAGGAAAATACCATTCATCTAAATTGGAGTTTCCTTTTTACACACATATATATATATATATATATATATATATATATATATATAAATTACGTGGCTCAAAAATTTCCAAAACTACTTGGTTAATTTCATTAAAATACGGTTATATTGTAATAGTATAACTGAAGTTGTGCTTATGAAAATTTGATAAAGATTGTTTGAGTCGTTCTTGAGTTACGCGTAATTGTTCCAAAACATGAAAATTCTGTGGCTCGAAAATCTTCAAAACTACTAATTTAGTTTCATTTAAATTTATATATGCTGTAGTAGTCTTTCTGAAGTTGTGCATGTGAAATGTTGATGAAGATCGATTGTGTCGTTCTTGAGGTACGGTCAATCTAAGGCTCATATTTTGTGGTTCAAAAATATCCAAAACCACTCGATTAATTTCATTGAAATTTATTTTTGTTATTGTAATGTATCTGAAGTTCTGCATATAAAAATTTGATGAAGACTGATTTTTTTTTCTTTACTCCGCTGGGCCGGACCGACTTGATGGTATTACGCCACCCAGGGGAGTGTCCGTTACTCTAATAGGCCCTCCCCGCCTACCGGCTATATACCGGCATGGCAGGTCAGACCTACCGGTGGCTCTATTGAGATTTTTTATTCTCTATTATGTCCTCTATGGAACCACATCATACCTACAAGTCGTGATGTGACCCCCGGATCTTTTATAATACTCTCTTGTCCCTACAGCACACCCCAAGGAGTCCTCATGAAGACTGATTAAGTCGTTCTTGAGTTACGCTCAATTTAAGACCGAAGAAATTTGAGAAGGATAACCGATAACCGAAGAGATATAGGAACAGGTAGTAGTAATTTTGACGGCTTTGGTATAGGTGGTGGGGGAGGAGCTATCTCCGGTAATGGAATTTTATTGGGTGAATAAATCGGATGAATAGATGAAGAGCTAGGTGTTGAATTTGATTGGTGAAACATAAGTGGATCATGTGCTGGGATTGGTGGTAAAATATTAGGAGGTTCTTTAGTCGATATAGGGGAAAGTGAAGTAAGTAAAACTAATGGTGTTATGTTTACAGTTTCTTCATCATCATCATCATCTTGATTAAGATATCCTCGTAATATTATGTTTTTATCATTAATTTTTAATAATCTACATTTATTTTTTCTTAAAAAATATAAAGAATCGAATAAGACATTATTAGGTTTTATTAATATTGGAGGTTTTCGGTGTTTTTTTGTTGTAACCGTTAAATAATTAGAAAGTACTTGTATAGAATCGGTTGAACTCTAAATTTTGTAGACGGTTTAGATTTGAATAATTTATTCAATAAAACCGATTTAATGCAGTGTATATCTGTTTTTTCACATGAATTAACAATTATTGATGTAATCAGAAGAATTATCTAAAAGAAAAAGAAAACGATAATATTAGTAAATGAATTTTAACTAAAAAAAAAATTGTGAATTGTAAATAATTTCTAAAAATTGTATAATTATTTTTTTAACGAACTTCAAACACGTATAAAACTAAACATTTTAAACCTTTATGACATTTATAGCTGAAAATCTTCTTGGAACATGACAAATAATTTTGTAAAATAACCAACTCCATAGCTGCAGTAGATATTGAGAAAATCGTGCACATACACTGCTTAGGTGAGACACAGAAATCTTACTTTTTATACGCTTCGCTACGGTCGGGAGTTAAAAAGAAAAAAGGTGTTTTTATTTCTATTTATTGTTCTATTTATACTTAAAGTAACAACAGGCTTACGCTCAATAGTATTTGCTTCATGATAGAATGAAATTTTATTTAGCGTATGAAAAATTCTAAGCCAGACCGGGATTCGAACCAAAATCCGATTGGATTAAAGGATGATATGCTGCTGCTGCCAATGGAGTTTGATGAAGTTTATGTTCGTAATGTTACCCTCGCTATTGATCTTCTAATTTCGAAGAATCTTGTTTTTTAATACGTACAGGAAATTAAAATGGTGGTCCTGTTATAAGTTATATATTTTGTTAACGTGACTGAAAGATTATATTTTTCTTTAGTAACAATTTGATAAAGTCTTCAATTTTTTTCTTTTGCTACATCATTAATCAGTTTATAAAGAATATCTAGAGCGATATTAATCTCTTATTTGAATATTTTAGCGCAGAAAAAATCAATAAAATTAAAAAAAAAATGGCAATAAAATTTTTATATACTGCCTTATTCCAAGGACCTTAAATCACGCTCGATAATAGTCTCTTTTTGTCGTTTATCTGAAGTCATTTTAATATTTTTATCACTACTCAAATTGAAAGTTTAATAAAACATTAACAAAATTAATATTACGGAACTTCACAAAATTTAACCTTTCCCTTTTCCCATTTTCATTTTTACCACATTCCTATCCCTTTCCCCATTTTCCCCTTTCCTCCCCCTTTCCCTTTCATTCTCCAATTTATATTTTCATTATTTATCTTTCCTCCTTCCTCCTTTCCACTTTCCATTTACTTTCCCCCGTTTTTTAATTTTTTGAATTTTCCCCTTCTTCCCTTTTACCTTTTTCCACTTTTACCTATTTCCCTTTTCCAATTTTTCCTTTTCTCTCTTTGTTCCCGCTTGTTATGGTCCAATAGATATTTTTTTCTATAGCGGACACTTATCGGAAACATTGAAATGGAATCGTAAGAAATTTAGTATAGCGTGTGTTGTTTTTACGTCCAACAGATATGTTTTTACCTGTCACAGGTGTGACATCTTAGGTACATAAATAGTAGATGTATAAATACACGTGCGTATTCGATTGCAACGTTGTGTCAAATTTTCAAAGCAGTCGGTGAAGAACTTTCGGACATTTATGATTTTGAACAAACGAACATTTACATCTTTATTTACATAGATTACGCAAATTTGTAACCTTAAATTTTCTTAAATACGGTTTTTTTTTGTAAATGTCTTTATAATTTTCTTTTTTCTCAATATTTAATAAACAACAAAAAACATGTAATTAAAATAAATTTATAATAAATAAATAAATTCGACCTTAGAAAAGTACCACACAATAAAAATGTACATCAAAAATAATTTAATAAGCAGTGTGTTCTGGGAAATGTTGACCAAACTTAAAGAATTCTTAAGAATGTTAAAAAAATTCACGTAACAAGTGTTCTACCTCGCTTTATTTTTCTTTTTTTCGTAATTTTTTTTTAATTTTTTTAATAAAAATGTATAAATTTAGACTATATCTCACTATTATACTGAGTGATACAAAAAGGACTTCAGAACTTTAAAGGCATATAAAAATTTATTAAGAAAACTTACAGATTCCAATGATGTCTCATTTCATAAAAAAAAAATACATCAATCCATCAACCATTCTCTTTGGTTTGATATGGTTTCCAATTGTAATGGACATACATCCTACCTGAAGTCGATTTCATGTCAGACTCTAGCCAGCAAGTCGAGCGTTACTACCGCAGCTGCAGCGTTAATTCGAAGTCTCAGCTCAACTAGATCATCAGTCAAATGTGGTATATAAAACCGATCTTTAATGTAATCACACAAGAAAAAATTTAGCGAGATCAAATCTAGGAAGCGAGGTGGACGTGCAATTGGACCTTCACGACCAATCCACCGTCCTGCGAATCGAATATCAAGAAAATCTCTGACTTCTTGGTGGTAGTGAGGTGGTGGTTGGTCATCATCGTCTAACTGACGAATTAGACAATTTTTAAGCTAGGCTGGATAAAAGATACTATTTACGGTTGCTACAGTACAGTCTTTGTTTGCGTAGGGCACAAAAAACATTGACCTTAGGGTTATCACGAATGTGCTGAAATATTTTATGAGGGTTTTTGCTATGCCATGTACGACAGTTATGGGTATTTACCTTATCCCTAATGTGAAACGTTGATTTATCACTAAAAATTGTCTAATAATGTACTGTTGTATGTAACTCTATCCATCCTTTCCACATCAAACTACAGCCAAGTTACTTTGTAAACTGTAATGTGTTGAACCTGGATTAGTTTGTATGGCTTCAAGTGCAATCATTTACGTAATACGTGCCTAACAGTCGTTTGTTGAATGCCAGTTTTACGTCGAGTTGATTTCTTAGAACTACGTGCAAAGTTTTCTCCGAGCTTTTCCACAGCAGCTTTAGGGACGCGTGGGCGTTTTGGTGATTTTGTTTATTTGACAGATCAACCTGTCTCAACGAAGGTTTAGTGTCAAGAGTAAACTGCATGCCTACTAGGAGGCCCCCTAAGTTACTCTCTACGAAAAATTACATTGAACTGCAGTTGCTGACTATAAGACGTGATACCAAAACACGCAGTGATCACGTTCCGTACCAGTAATTTTTTATTTCCTGTTTGCCCTCTGGCAATCACCGTCAGGTATTACTTCAGAGGATGAATGAGGACGATATGTATGAGGTGTAAGTGAAGTGTAGTCTTGTACATTTTCAGGTCAACTATTTCTGAGATAGCACAAGCTAAACGAGCCTTCAGTAAGAAATATAATTTGTTTACATCAAAAATTAATTTAAATGTCAGGAAAAGATTTGAAAGTGTATATTTGGAGTGTCGCTTTATATGGAAGTGAAACTTGGACGATCGGAGTATCTGAGAAGAAAAGATTAGAAGCTTTTGAAATGTGGTGCTATAGGAGAATGTTAAAAATCAGATGGGTGGATAAAGTGACAAATGAAGAGGCATTGCGGCAAATAGATGAAGAAAGAAGCATTTGGAAAAATATAGTTAAAAGAAGAGACAGACTTATAGGCCACATACTAAGGCATCCTGGAATAGTCGCTTTAATATTGGAAGGACAGGTAGAAGGAAAAAATTGTGTAGGCAGGCCACGATTGGAATATGTAAAACAAATTGTTAGGGATGTAGGATGTAGAGGGTATACTGAAATGAAACGACTAGCACTAGATAGGAAATCTTGGAGAGCTGCATCAAACATCAAACCAGTCAAATGACTGAAGACAAAAAAAAAAAAAAATTTCTGAGATGTGTGATTAAATGAAACCCAACCACCAAAGAACACCTGTATTCACGATCTAGTATTGAAATCCGTATAAAAGTAACTGCCTTTACCAGGATTTGGACGTTGGAATTCTCGACTTCGAAATAAGCTGATTTGCAAAAACGCGTTCACCACTAAACCAACCCGGTGGGTTTACCAGTAAATTTATCCATTTTTAAAAACTCTGGTGACAGCGCTGATGACCGAATTCTGGTACTAATGAACTACGTGATCAAAACGTGATGTATTTTGCTATGAAATGAGGAAACCTCAACCGAATCTGTAAGTTATCTAAATAAATTTTTATATGCTTTTAAATTAATTTCTCGAACATGGTATCTCTAATATGTTAATTAATTAAATAATATTAATAATTAATCAAATCCACCTTAACAGCACAAAGTTGTAGATCTTTCAGTTTACTTGAAAGCCATCATACGGTTGGGATGGCTGTAAGGGGTAATGTAGAGACCATCTAAAAAAACAGAAAATTATTATTTAAAGTTTCCGTTAACCTGTGTGAAAGATGTAGTACTTACTGGACCTGACCAGAAAGTGCTAGGTTTGAATCTCGGGCAGGCTTGGATATTTTTATACACAATAAAATTTATTACTCATCTGTTACAAATTAAGTAAAAATTAACTGTATAATCAGTTTGTAATAGTTAAAACTCAATCTAAAAATCAAAAATCATTTTACGAATTGTACGTATATAAAATTATATACATAATAAAATATATTTTAATTAAAGCACAATTTTTTTGATATATTATTAAAAAATAATCCAAAAACAATTATAATATTAATATGAAAATTTATTCAGATCGTTTCAAAATAACGTCTATTTTATTACAGTAGTCGTGTCAAGTAGAATTTCACTTGACACGTATATTCTAAAGGACTTATACGAAGTAAAATTAGTATTTCTAACTATTGATTAAACTGTCAAACAAATGAAACTTTGATAACAGAAAATTAGTCAAATTACTTTGCTATATTTATATTTCACTTTACATTTGATCTGATTTTTATCATTTATTAATTTACATTATAATGTTAATTAAAAATGTTTTTAATTTACGATAAAATAATGTATTAAAACCAATCTAATTTGAGTGCATTAATTATTAATTATGCGTGATAATTATTAACATTAATATACAAGTTCTTAAATGAATTTAAAAAAAATAAATAAATTAGGAAAAAATTGACATCAAAATTGTGATACTTTCCTGGGGAATTGGTATTTTTTCTTATATAGTGTATAAATAATGATGCGTGAAAAAACGTACCAAAGATTTTTTATTTAACATTTATAGGATGGGGGTAATGTATGATGAAGTTTTATTGTAAAATTATCATTACATGTTTAAATAAACCAAATAAAAATTATTAAAATCTCAAAAAATCGATATTTCTGTTTATTATACTCCTCATCACTAAAATGACCTTACAAGAATTTTTTTATATTTCTATATTTAGTAGGTTAAACGGAAGAAACAAAAAAAATATTTCACTAATAAATATACAACCAATAAAATGTTACGTAAGATTTCTTTTTTAGCGGTGTGGGAGAATTATGATGAAATTTTATTTTAAGATTATACTAAACATGTATTATTAAAACCAATTAAAATTGTAAATAAAAGCATCTGATATGGACACCGCATGACTTCCTTGTACGCCTATTAATTTACATATACACAATTTAGAAGTACATATCTTATTTCGCTAATAACTTCTACTTTTTTTTTTTGTTATTGAATTATTATTTCTAGCCGAGAATAAAAAGGATTTAGAAGAAACAATGAACGGCATAGATGAAGTCCTACGCAATAACTATCGCATGAAAATAAACAAGAACAAAACAAAGTAATGAAATGTAGTAGAAATAATGAACCAATGAATGTGAAAATAGGAGGAGAAAAGATTATGGAGGTAGAAGAATTTTGTTATTTGGGAAGTAGAATTACTAAAGATGGACGAAGCAGGAGCGATATAAAATGCCGAATAGCACAAGCGAAACGAGCCTTCAGTAAGAAATATAATTTGTTTACATCAAAAATTAATTTAAATGTCAGGAAATGATTTTTGAAAGTATATGTTTGGAGTGTCGCTTTATATGGAAGTGAAACTTGGACGATCGGAGTATCTGAGAAGAAAAGATTAAAAGCTTTTGAAATGCGGTGCTATAAGAGAATGTTAAAAATCAGATGGCTGGATAAAGTGACAAACGAAGAGGTATTGCGACAAATAGATGAAGAAAGAAGCATTCGGAAAAATATAGTTAAAAGAAGAAACAGACTTATAGGCCACATACTAAGGCATCCTGGAATAGTCGCTTTAATATTGGAAGGACAGGTACAAGGAAAATCTTGTGTAGGCAGGCCACGTTTGGAATGTGTAAAACAAATTGTTAGGGATGTAGGATGTAGAGGGTATACTGAAATGAAACGACTAGATAGGGAATCTTGGAGAGCTGCATCAAACCAGTCAAATGACTGAAGACAAAAAAAAAATTGAATTATTATTTATTGTAAATATTTTTTATAATCAGAGGTTAATAATTTTTAATTCAACCGAACGGTCGAGACCCAGCTAGACCGAGTTACTTTTTTTAAACATTAAATATTATTAATTTATTTAATTCTCCCGCTCACCTGTGACGTCACAACATTACAGTTGACTACAACAGAATTTTTGTGGGGGGTTGCGATTTTGTAAATTTATTTGTTGTAAATATTGTTATTTTTTATTGTTAAAAAATGTGCTTAAGAAAAATGTGACCTTAATCTGGCGTCGAGACATTGAGGGTGACCTTGCTCTACAGGTTCTTCCCTTTGACCTTTTAAGTTGAAAATTTAATGTCATCAATTCCCAATATATAGAACTAACCAAGTTTTACCGAAATCGGTCCAGTAGTTCTGAAGAAATAAGGTGATTTAAAAGCCAACATCGAATACATTAACATCTGGAAAATTTCAATCCTGTTTTTTGAGTTCCTTAGGTGTTAAAAACGTCAAGAACCGGTGAAAAAGGCATATTCCCAAATTGGACCGATTACAATACTTTCCCTTCTAAAGCTATAGCGCTATCTAGACGGGAAAGTAAAAATATATGAAAACTGACTACTATTAGTCAGTTTCTGACTAATAGGTACCATGATTCGACTTCTGAAAAATTACGACATATCTTCGCGTTTCACATCCCCCAGATCCCAAAACCACCGTCCGTTCAAAAGTTTTTATATATATATATATTTCACTTTCTTGTGGACATGATAACTGCCGTAATTTTGCGCCAATCACTTTCAAATTGTACCTCAAAAATAACTCGTCCCAAAAACTCGGTCGAGTTCGTTAACGGCCAAAATCGGACTATGAGGGTGGAAATGGGGAGGACTTTAAAAAAAAAACAAAATATTGCTGTAACTATTTTATTAAGTAAAATATCGAATTCGTTTAAAGTTCTTACTATTCTTTGGATAAGGATCTAAAACTTAGCCAGTAAATTTTTTTTATATCACCAACCATTGGTCCGGGTGGTTGAAAAAATGGGGTTTCGAAGACAAAAAATCATACCTCCCTTAATAAGCACAGTATCAAGTCGGTTTAAATGAATCGTTAGTCTTCTGAAAATAACCTAAAACGTTTGTCTAAACAATTTTTAATATCATCAACCCTACCGGCAAGGAATAACCAAAATGTTGCTGGAATTGTAAGGAGATAGGGCTTTTAATTTGCTAAACATGTAAGTTTTTTTTTCATATGCAGCAATTGTCGTATTAAGTAAATTTGAAAGTTTTCCTAACTTTAAGGTGGAAATCTTTTTTATCCCCTACTTAGCATCGGTGAAATCTACCTCCGCCTTCCGGCGTGCCAAAAGGGATTTTTTTAATGTCCATTCATTTATATGATTGAGTATTTAAATATTCATTAATTTTCTGTTAAATTAAAACTCCAAGAAGAAAAGGTTTTATACATTTTACCTAATTTATTATATGATTACTGAACACGGATTAAAATATTCTGTAAAAAGTAACAAAGGAAAACCATATCAAGTTTTGTATATATTTATATACGTAAGCGAAATTGATGGAGACTTACATTATTTGGAGGTAATCTAATTTTCTATTAGTGGTGGTTATTAATTAATTTAGTTGTTCTGTATTCCAGTTTTTGTTTTATACTAGAAATTGAATTTTGTTTACAGGTGGAATCCCTTTAAAATTTATTCTGGTTAGCTAACTTTGTACTCGTATATGGATAGAGTGTATTATGTATCAACTATGTATCAACACAACACATGCATTTAAATTATTGTGCCACTGCAATACATTTTGGTAGAATATTTATCGATTTTAATTTTTTATATTTATGTATTGCTAAGGTTAAGCAAACATTTAACATATTTAAATATCAACTTTCTGTTAAACAATACTTAATCGGCATAATGCATTGTCTTTAACGCGTTCTTTCCCAGAGTAAATATATTTTAATTTGTTTTACAAACTCTCTCTGCCTTTCTTACAGTTGTGATGAATATAAAACACGAACTAGCTGCTGCTTGGCTCTAATTATAATTGCTTTCTTCGAAAATAATGATAAGTAATCATGACTGATACTTAAATTTTAAGGAGGTTAAGTGTAACCAGATAAAATATTTACAATAAAAAGACAGTTTCTAATTAATTTTTTTTTTAAATGTAATAATTAATTTAAATACTGCCGATTAAAACTGTAAAAATTAAGCACTTAAAACACTTCATAATATAGTACAACAATTTTTGAAGCGAGATTTATCTCTTATTTTTTAGACTGAGTAGTAAAATAAAATTTTCACGATGTTTTTACTCAAAGCTCATTTATTCAAAGAAGTTTTGAAATTTGTAATCGTGAAACTCGCTGTTCGAGAGCTTTATTGTTATATTTTTATGAAAATCGAAAACGGAGGAGAGATTTAACACCTATGTGGTATAATATAGTCACAAACGTTTCATGACCGCATTGGGAAGATATTCTTTATTTATTTTTTTAATTAGGCTAAGAAATTTAAAGAATTCTTATTTTTAACTAATGAATTAATAACTACAGAAACTTACAAAAGACGTTTTTCGATGGAATATGAAAATGGAAATGGGGTTCGAACCGGGACCTCCAAATAAAAGCTCGAAACGTTACCATTCTGCCACGGATATTGGCGTATTGTATATTTTTTTAAAAATTATTCTACTTTTTGCAAGACTACCTATAAAGAAGCGTAATGGATTTAGGGTTTATGTATATATGTATGTTTGTTCTACCGTAGCAGTTCAATGGGTGAACCGATTTAGATGTATGACCCCGAGTTGGAATCTTCCAATGACACTACCCGGAGTGTAATAGGCTATATAAATAAATATATATATTTAGATAAATTTAGAAAATTGAAAAAAAAAATATTATACTATACGTTTGACCGATTATGATTGATCAAAATTTGAATTGCGTGAAATAAATTAAAAAAAAAAAAAATGTTCATTATTCAGACAAGAAACATATTTATTTAAACAATGAGTGGACTGTAAAAAGAGTAAAATCCGAATTTATAAATGTTCATAAAGAGACTTTTGTAGAAATAAAAATAAGTTACATAAAAATTACAACAAATAAGATATAAAATTGTTAATGACGTCGCTAGACGGGCGAGTTGCGTACACAGCTGATACTGCGCGACGACTGCCTGGTCGAGCTAACGGGACGCATACCCCCACTACTTGAGGTACTTGAGTGACACTACAAGCGCAAATACTACATACAAATATTGAATAAAAAATTATCACCTGCACACTCTTTAATTATCCTATATTAAAAAGCAATGTTTGTCAGCAATGGTTTTTTTTTGCAGTCTTGTTTTTTAATCTTATATATATATAAATGGATGATTGTATGGTTATTTGTCCTTTATCTTTCTTTACTATTCATCCGTCTGCGATGAAACTTTAGTAAGTTGTTTTCCGCACGCTCACAAAGGTTTCTGAATTTGTTTGGACCCGCTAGGTGGCTCTGGATTCGAGGTATTTCGTAAAATTGTATTTATGGTTCGATTTGGCTTATATTCAGAATACTTATGTATATTAGTTACGTGAATCAAATATTTTTGCAAAAAATGGACCCGAAGGAGGTTATGTAAGCTCTCAGTACGTTCGGACGTGTTTTTTCCCGTTCCGTATTTCTGAAGTTTTCCTTCTGGTTTTGTATTATAATTTAGTTGTTGTTTTTTTTTTTTTTTTTTTACGTTTTTGAGTTATTTTGTTGTTTTATGTTACTATTAGTCGTTTTGTTTTAAATTTTATTTTTTGGCGTTTGCCTACGGTAACCAAGCACTGTTTGCTTGGTTACACAGTGGTTAGTATTAATTTATTCAGTTTGTTTACATTCGTTGGTTAGTTTTGTTTCATTTTAGATTTCTTTTCTTTAATCTATTTTTTGTTGTTAGACTATGACCTAGACGGATCGGTCCGGGGGCGCTTCCCCGCCGGTTGAAGGAGATATTAATGCTTCTCGGGTTTTGGTGAGTGAGGTGTTCTCGGACAGCAGCGGGACTGATAGTACAGTGGAAATGGATATTGCGGAATATCGACGTGAGGAGCGACTGCTGGAAAGACGCACAAAAACAGAGAAGAAAGGTACTCAGCTCGACGGCGGGGTGAGGCTGCCGCTTCACCGGTTTTAGTCGCTGCGGGTTTCGCAGGTAGTAGCGGCCTTAAGGAGGACTTCCCGCCTCTTCCAGTACGGTCTGACGAAGATATGGAATTGGGGCTGAAGATTCCGAAGACATTTGGGAAACGGAGTTTGCGGCGCCGTTCTCCACCGGTTGCAGAGGAAACAAAGAAGTCAAAGGCTGGTGGTAGGGGTACCTTGTACTCCTCAGGAGAGGCCTCTGAATTGGAGAAGTGTGGATCATTCCAGGACGTCTCCCGCATGGAAAAGGGTTAGACGGTGAAGAAGAGGAGTGTGGGTATTGTAAAGACCCTTACACTCTGGAAGAGATGTTTTATTAATAACATGACTTTTGTTTAACCACGTTAGGGAGTTAAGCTCGCTTGTGCGGCAACATACGAACACAATAGTAGAAATCAAGGAGTGTTCCCAACGTATGGATGCCTCCACAGAGTGTCCTTTAAAGGTAAGGCAAAACTCTAGGAAGTGTTTCTACTTAACATACTGAAGAAAATATGTCCAGTGAACATAGGTCTGAAAACGCATATTTTTCTGTTTCTCCGCCACTGTGTTCTTTAAATAAAACAATATTTTTTCAAGAACGGTTGGAGGTAACACAATAAAATTTTGTAGTTTATTTTAAACTATCATTTTTTAAAAAGGAAAAAATAACGATATTATTTTTACCAAATTTTAAAATAGCGGTCGTTTCAATTTTCCAGTCTTAATTATCTTATAAATTATTAGATTTATCAAGTTGTGTTGTAACAAAATTTAGGAAGAATTTTTTTCTTAACAAAACGACACCTTCGTCGTAAAAATCCAACGACTAAGAACAGAGTTATTGCAAAAATTGAGCCTTAACCGATATGGCGCTCATCTCGTTTTTTTTATTATCGTGATTCACTTGATAATTAAATCAAATTTTCTGAGTGGACCACCATAATAAACACTATAATAAAATAAAACAAGGTGGCCGCCATATCAGTTTAGGCCTACATTTTGCAATTTCTCTGTGTTTTGTCGTCGGTTTTTTACGACTAAGGTGTCGTTTCGTCCACAAAAAAAAAATCTTCATAATTTTTATAATACAATTTCATATATCTAATAATTCCTAAGATATTTAAGATTGAAAACTTAAAACGACTGCCATTTTGAAATTTTTCAACGAAGGGTATCGTTATTTTTTGCCTATTAAAAAATGTTTGTTCACAATAAACTACAAAATTTTATTGCGTTATCTCCAACCGTTTTTGAGAAATATTTTTTTTTAAACACAAAATGGCAAACAGAAAAAATATGTGTTTTCGGACCGTTTTTACTTTTTATTTTTAACCTTCGGGACACCGTTCAGGTATTGTTTCAGGAGATGAGATGTATGACAATTGTTGTAGCGATTGAAAAATGCCATGCCGGACTGGGATTCGAACCCGGGACCTCTAGATGAAAGGCTGAGACGCTACCACTCGCCCCACGGAAGCCGGCAGCGTTTTCGGATTTATATCAACTGGACATAATTTCTTCATTATGTTAATTAGAATCACTTCTTAGAGTTTGGCCTCACCTTTAAAGTACACTGTATATGTAGTGTGTATATAAATATATTACATTTTAATCAATTACAAACTACTCCTCTTTCAATGTTGCTTATAAATTTATCTATTTTTTAAAAAACTTTAAACAAGAAATACACAATTGGTACGTATATCTAAATATACCATAATTATAGTGTCCTATAATTCCGGAATTTTACTATTGTTTGATATACCAATGTTAAAATTACGTTTAAAAATACAAAAATCCAAGACAATTTTTTTTTTGTCAACCGTAATTTTCAACTTTGTTAATACATAAATCAGCAGATTAATAAAAAAAAATTAAACATTTATTTTCTAGTTTGGTTTAACCTCCGGGTCCACCGTTAGGCATGCTTAAGAGGATGAGATGAATTATTTGTAGCGTGTGTGAAAATGCAATGTCTGACCGGGGATTCGAACCCGGGACCTCCGGATGAAAGGCCGAGACGCTACCACTCGCGCCGGCTTATTTTGTAGTTTAACTGTATCAATTTTAACTCCAATTATTTTTATTTGTATGAAGTATAAATATATCTTTACAACATGCTGGGTATATAACTACATAAAATTTATGTAATTTATTTCAAGTGTAACTTTATTTATTTATTTAAAAAAAAAATTGGTGTGCTCGTGTTCGGCACCTCAGTCAGCGTCCAGCCGTGACAACGAGAAAATCTCCGCACTGCCCGTTTTTTTTATATACAAATTTGAAATGTGTGCTGCAATCAAAAATCCTGCCAGTTGTGAGGTGAGGTCTGTGATTCGTTTTTTGTTGGCAAAAAACTTAAAACCGATAGAAATTCATCGGGAACGTGTGAAGTATACGGGAACAACGTAATGAGTGAAAGTTCTGTTAGGAAGTGGTGCATTCAGTTTAAAAATGGCTGAACAAACGTTCACGATAAAGAGAAGAGTGGACCTCTGAGCATTGTGACTGACGATCTGGTCTCCAAAGTTGACGAAAAGATTCGTGAAAACCGCCGTTTCACAATAACTGAGCTTTCTCTATGTTTCCCACAAGTTTCACGGACTTTATTGTTTGAAATTGTTTACAGAAGCTAGGCTACCACAAATTTCGTGCAAGATGGGTGCGTCACTGTGTGGTTGAGATCACAGGCGGCAGAATTCCATGACATAGGAATTTCAAAGCTTGTCCACCGCTATGATAAGTGCCTGAATTTGTATGGTGATTATAATGAAAAGTAGTATTTTAGTCCCTCTTTCACATGTATATAATAAAAAGTTTTTCTTGTACTTTGTTTTTTAAAATTCCAAAACGTTCCTTACTTTCTGAATAGCCCTCGTACTTTTCATTTTAAAAAGATGTACAAGGAAGTCTCTACATTAGAATTTTTATATTGTTATTATTGTATTATTATTTTTTTTTATTTTTTTACAATCAGAAGGTAATAATTATTAATAAATCAACATATTTAATTAAAAAAATGAGATGGAGTCGGATTTGAACCGATGCGCCTTCCCGTTTTAAGATCCAAATATTTCATTAATTAAAATTTAATGAAATAAATATATATGTATATATATATATATGAAAATTTATATATATATATATATATATATATATATATATATATATATATATATATACACTACCTCTACCCGCCACGCTTCGCTGTGGCACATTGTGGTTGCATGGATGAGAAATGAGAAACAAAACAAAGAAGTTTCATAGAAGTTTAATTTTCCAATACTTGTGGATATACAATATTTTTTGTTTTTCCACTGTCTGCGTAGATATAAAGGCTATCTGGTTTGCCGACTCGGGAACACGCAACATACAGTTGTCCATGTGAGAAGCATCTGCATTCTAAATCTAAACCACACGATTCTAAAGATTGACCTTGAGCTTTATCGATTGGGATTGCAAATGCCGATCGAATTGAGAATTGCAATCTTTTAAATTAAAATGGTGTATCGGTCGGGATTATGGGTATTCGAGGAATAAGGACATCTTCACCTTTGAAAGGCCCCGTTAAAATCGTTGCTTCCACTACGTTATTCATCAATTTCTTAACTGCAAGTCGCGTGCCGTTGCAGATTAATATTCCGCAACAGGATAATTGTCATTTTTTGATCGAACCGTTGCTAGAATCAATCTAATGAGGAATGTTTTCCCAATTCCTCCTGGCGCATCCAAGAAGAAGGTCCCCCCAACTCCGTCATTTATCATTTGCATTATGCGATCGTAAATGCCTTTCTGTTCACGCGTTAATTTGGGAATGTTTGATCGGTTATATGACTGAAGAGCACCGATGTTGTAACTCTGTTCACGGCGTAAATCCACATCAAATGAAGCAATCGCAGCTCGGGTGGGTGCTGGCATTCCCGATCGACTAAGAACTTTATTTGTAATAGCTAAGCACTTGTTTTCAATATTTATCGATGCTTCGTTGTAAATGCCTTCTGTAAATTCCACGGTCATATTGGTATTTTCTAGGCGTACTGTATGCAAAATATCCTCAGCCATATGCGATCGATATCTTTCCCGTAACTCTGTGGGAGATGAAGGGAAGCAAGCGGTCAATATAATTGCGAATAATGCGCGAATTTGGTTTGGATGTGCTGTGTTGCACGCGTCATTAATACATATATCCCACTGTTGGTCGTTTTCTAATAAATTCAGAGCTTGGTGAAAGGCGCAGCTCGATCACGATACGATCACACAAAATTACCTCGATTAAAGTGAATATTTAATTCAGATTGTATAATAATCTGAATCAGATGCAAGTGGTTACGTTTTTTTTTTTTTTTTTTTTTGTTAATAAACAATGTAATTGGTAACAAGTATTGTTTCACATCTGACTGCGGTTGTCGTTAGCTAGTATGGCGAGTGTTCCCCTCGCTTCCGGCAGATGGCGCGGTCACTGGTACACAACTGACCGTTAAAAAAACTGTTTTCTCGCGGTCGCGGGTATGTGACTGATGCGAAAAATAGATAAAAACAATCTTTGATGCGGGTTATATATCGTGCTAAAATTTGAGCTCAATCGGTGCAGAACATTTTGAGTTTTTGAAGTGTACACGAACGAACTTAACATTTTTATATATAAAGATATATATACTGTATATTTACTTCTTTTTTTTTATGAAGTACTGGGGCATTAAGGATTCTAGCTTTGGCAAGTGTGATTTTTCTCTTATATTTATGCTTTTTTTATAGTTAACAGGTGAGAACTAAGAGAAAATTTGCGACTTCTCTTCTCATCTCTTTTTCTACCCGACCGTGCGCTCCACGAAAATCTTTTAACATAATAAAATTCCGAAGATCGTAAAAATTATTCGTACTGTTGTAAAAAGTTTTTTTATATGTATATGTTTCTTCGGTTATAGTATAATTTTCTTAATCAGAATTGTTGAGGAATTAATCGCATTAATTTTTTAATTATTTACTTTTAAAAAAATTAATATCCTTCAGTTATTACGGCGAGTTAATTAAACTCCTTGAATTAAATGTTTAATTTCAACGCGAAGAAAACTACGCGCTTTCTATTCGTGTTAAAATAATTTTATTTGTGATAAAGTTTAGGAGATTCTTTGAAATTTGAATTATTTTTGCTCCGAAGTAAATCTACTGTGTTTTGAAGGGTTGGGTTCGCGTGTGTATATGTATATATTATTTTTACTTAATTTTTTTTGTTAACTACTGGGGCGACTAACGATTCTCACTTTCGTAAGTGGGTTTTTTCTCTTTTATATATAATTTTTTCAATACCATTCCGTTAATGTCTCAAAAAAAAAACAACAAAGAATAGATTCTCAGTTCGACTGTTTTCCCTGGTAGAAGTATTTTTATAATATCTAATTAAGAGTAATATTTTCAATAAAAGTAATGATGTTTATTAACTAGACAATCCATTTAGCGATCGTATAAACGTTTTGAATCGGTATATCGAT
This sequence comes from Lycorma delicatula, assembly GCF_047948215.1. Lineage (NCBI taxonomy): Eukaryota > Metazoa > Arthropoda > Insecta > Hemiptera > Fulgoridae > Lycorma > Lycorma delicatula. Next base: position 513,336 of record NC_134458.1, read on the forward strand.
ATTTAAAATATATATTCGTCTTTTGTGAAGACAGGAAACTATTTAATTTCTTATTCTATATTCCCTAGTAAGCGTGAAAAAAGGATTTTTTATTGAAATTTTTTTTGTATTTGTTCGGTCAAGAGTTTTGTATATACATAAAATTATTGATGAACAAGTATAGAACTGTAAGATATATGTAGTCTAAAATTCTTTTTATAATTACATTGCCGCTTGTGGTAAAAAAAAAAAATTCAGTTAAAACTGACAGTAGTTAAAACAAAGACGCAAACGCTATTGTATGTAACCAATTCAAGGACAAGTATATAAAAAAACTATATAACAGAAAGGCTTGTACATGAACACAGTTCATGGCGGCAAGAGAGAGGATGTAAAAAACTGGGCAGCGTTAACGATAAATCATTTATTTTAAAATTAATATTTGTTTTGTTTTAGTTTGAAAAAGCGTTTAATCGTTTACATCAGAGTTTATATATTTAAAATAAAGTAAAAAGAATCTGAATTATGTTGCTAAATTTGTTTAACTAAAGTTTTTAATTTATCGACTTTGAATATTTTTTATTTATAAATATTTAAATGAACAGGAAAGTAAAACGACAACTGAGTTTTTTTTTACAATAAAAGTTTTTAAATGTTTGGTGTTTTGGTCACAAATGGATTTTACAACAGTTAAAATGAATATAATGATTTTAAAAATCGTTTATGTTTATATATTTCTACTAAATTCTTTACTTCAACTCTGCATTATTTGCTTTGCATATGCGTGTGTGCGTGCGTGCGTGTGTGTGTGTGTGTGTGTGTGTGTGTGTGTGTGTGTATATATATATATATATATATTAAAACGTATGTAACACGTGTACATGAGATATAACATCACCCTTGACTTTTTTTTTTACTGTACAGTTGTCATTATATTGTCAACTATAAGTGATGTGGAATGATTTATGTCTCTTGCCGTGTCACTTTGTTTTTTAACGGTAATGTTTTACCTCTGCAGTTGGTTCAAATGTTTCTTTTACTTAAATCAGATATATTCTTTCTAATAAATAGAATAACATTTCTTTAAAGATATATTCACTTCCATTTGAATTATTAAAAAAATGAATATTATTATTTCTTTAATCTATTCTGTATTTATTCCTTTAAAATATTTTTTTTGCGGTTGCGGAGCATTTCTTAACTAATAAATAAAAGATATTAACTGTACGTATTTCCGTTTCTTACATTGAATAAGAAAATATAGTGTCCCAAAAAAGTCGCTTGACCGAGAAATACAGTATTTCAAAAGCTGCAAACAATACTTGTGCTTTTATTAAATCGACAATAAATTTTTTATAGATAGTAAAATTTATTATACATTTTTTAAATCCTTACAAGAACTGCTCAAAAAGCTTCCGAGCTTGGTGGTCTTCAACCATTTTAAGGGAAAAACGTAGTTTACTGTTCACGGTTAATTTAAAGATCAAATTATCAGAAACAGGTGTGTTTTCCTATAAATATATCAAAACACAAAAACATAATATTACAATTAATATATAATATTATATTATTGCCCAAATCGATATATCACCTGCGACCGTATTATTTTTCCTGAAAATCGAAAAATTGTATAAGTTTATTTTTTTTTAATTTTAACTTCGTAAGGTTTATTGATAATTCAGTGTTGCACTTCCTCCACATTCAATTAATTTACATCGATAAATTTAGGATAACCGTAACTTTTAATCATATCCTTATACTATATTTGAATTTATTAAATATATCCCTTGTACCAGTTAAGTTACACTTTCTTTTTCATTTACAATCGTTAACCTTACTTTCCAAAAATAATACGATTCTAAATTATAATTTTCAATTATTATTAAATAATCAGATGTTTCACCATCTCTATTATATATACATATATGTAATAATGCCTGTTAAATTACATATGCACATTTTTAAAAGTACGTAGAATTTTATTTCACTAACTTCTGATTTTTTTTTTTCATTTTTTTATTGAATAATTATTTATTGTAAAATTTGTTTTACAATCACGGGTTAATAATTATTAATAAATTAATAATTTAATTAAAAAAAAAAAAAACACGTTAAAAAATGGAAAAGGAGTTGATGTCTGATTCGAACCTAATATGCCATTTCTTATAGATGCAGATATTTCCATAAATTAAATTTTCATTTAGGTACTCGTAGAACCGATGGAAAAAAGTACCGCTTGTGTATATCATTGAAAAGCTCTCGATGAAGTCCTATTACTGCAGTTAAGAAAAAGTCCAAAATCAAATTTGTTTTGGATTTTGGACTTTTTTGGACACTTTTCATTCAGTAGTTAGGGGAGATACGTATGTATGTATACTGTTTTAGAACGTAAGTTGTTACTTGTACGAAGTAAAGGAAGTATTGTGATCGCGAAAAATTTCGGCTTCCACATTTTAACGGAAATATCCATTTTGACCACCCCTGAAAACGTTTTGACTAGTTTCTGCGTGACGGCTGTACGTACGGATTTATCTCGCATAACTCAAAAAAGATTAGACGTAGGATGTTGAAATTTTGGATTTAAACCTGTTGTAAAATCAAGTCCAAAAAAAAATTGGATTTTGGACTTTTGCACGTAGTTTCGAATCAGACTTTATGTCCTTTTTTTAATTTAATTATTAACTTCTCATTGTAAAAAAAAGTTTACGATGAATAACAATTCAATAACAAATAAAAAATAAAAAATACCAGCCGTTTTTAATGAAATAAAATTTTTCTACTTTTCATTTTTTTTTTAAATATGTAAATGTAATTTAATAGGCGTACAAGGAAGTCGTGTGTTGTCCATATCAGATTTTTTTTAATATTTATTTGAGTTAAAAAGTTAAAACGTCTTTCTATTAAAATAAAATGTCAATCTGAGGTATAAACTATTGACGTAAATGTGACTAATATTAAAAAAAAAACGATAAAAAGAAGATAATTTTTACAAGAAAAATATCAAATCTTTAAGCGTCGCATGGATCCCAGATTTGGCTCAGATTTTAATCAAGATATTTAGACGGGAAGTTAAACTAAAACTTTTCGCTGATATAACATAATTTTAAAAACGTAAAGTAGAAATAAAAAATTAATTTCATCGTTAAAAAAATATCAAGAGGTAATGATAACCAATATGATAAATGACTGCGATGCTGATGATGATTTTAACTATCGAAATACGATTATTCGTTTATTAAGAAATAAATGCGGTGCTATAGGAGATCGTTAAAAATCGGATCGGTGGATAAAGTGACAAATAAAGGTGTTGCGGCAAATCGATGAAGAAAGTAGTAGCATTTCAAAATATAGAGTTAAAAGAAGACAGATTTATAGGCCAGATATTAAGGCGTACCGGAACAGTCGCTTTAATATTGGAGAGACTTGAAGGTGGGAAAAATTGTGCCGGCAGGCAACGTTTGGAATTTGTTAAACAAATTGTTAGAGATGTAGGATTTAGGGGGTATACCGAATTGAAACGACTGGCATTAGATAAGGGTATCTCGGAGAGCCGCATAAAAGCAGTCAAATGACTTAAAAAGATACAGATAGAACACGTTTCAAAAATATTAAACGGTTTTGATTTAACTTTTCAAAAAGCATTCCCCAAATTATTATAGATTATTTATTTGAAGAAGTTTACGAATTTGAATATAGATCAAAGATATGCATCAATTTATTTAATACGCGCTATCGGTTAAAAAATATGTGAAATTACTTTTTTATAATTTGATATAATACAAAAATCTACGTATTCATCGGCAAAACCTCACAAGATGATGCGGTATGAAAAGTTTATCGATGCAGATTTGGACGATTTTTTAAGTAATTTATTAAAAATCCTGTATTTTAATTTTCTTTTCCTTTTACAGTGAAAAAAAAAAGATATTGCGACGTTTAAGCTAAGGTTATTTTACGCTCGCTTACATAAGATCACTCGTACTTTCATGCAAAGTATTTGCAAAAAGTTCCGTTCTGCGTTACGGTATAGATAATAGTTTAAATGAATGTGAAAACCTGGTGAAAAACCTTTTTTTAATACTCGTAAAAACTGTACGTAACGTGTAGATCGCTTTACACGTATAGATTAATGTATCGATTACCACTACAGTCGTCTTTAGTAAGAAATTCACATCCGATTGATTTTATAAAACCAGTGGATTTCCGATAGTTAGTTTATCTATTTCATTGTTCACACACACTTGCGCGTGCGCGAATTCTGGACGATCTGCCTATGCGATTATGACTTCTGTTTTTTTTTTTTTGTCTTTCCTATCGGATTCTGTAACGTGCAATGCTTATTACATTCTTTGAGCTATTATGACCGTAGCGGCTTCATCCGGGATTTAATTTACGTTTTTGTTTACGCCTCTTTTCCTGATCGGTCGTTTGAATTCGTACAAGATAATGAAAAGAAAGGGGTTAGTACTTATTCACCGGTTTGCAACCGGCATCCGTAATCTGCATTTAAAAAATATAGCGCAACAATAATCGTTTAGGTTACAATATTAGGAGAGCGGTTACTTATTCAAAGGACAAAAAGAGCAAAAAACTATCTACGCTTGTATTTAAGTTTATATCGTGATCGTTTTTAACAAAGTATCTGACGTCGATGTTCGGCGATGAAATCAACGATCTACAGTTTGAACTTACTCGTCTCGATTAAAAATGTAATGAAAAAAATTACTATACAAAATAATTATTACGTCATTACCGCGTATCTTTTTCGATAGATATACCGCAACTTTATCGAGATGAAGACTTGGAATGCTTTTCTTTATTTCTGAACGATTAAGAAGGTAGCTTAATCGCTATTTATTTTTTGTTTAGTCTCAGGAGCAACGTAAGGTATTACTTCAGATGATGATGTGTATGAATGTAAATGAAGCGTAGTCTTGTACCGTCTCAGGCAGACCGTTCCTGAGATGTGTGGTTAATTGAAACTTGACCGCCAAAGAACACCGGTATCTACGATCTAGTATTCGAATCCCTCGTAAAAGTAACTGCCTTTATATTTATTGTGAATCTGTATCGGTTTATCTTCGCTCGACTAATAGTTACCGATATTTGGAGGGAAAACTAAATTTGTACCTTTAGTTGTAAAATAAAAAAAATTCCACTTAACAGAATTAAAAAAAAAGCAAAAAAGTAGGATTTCGAATGCAGTCCTTGAACAATCCACCGTAGATTGATGCGATTTCCTTTCCGACATGATTAACGAGAGAAGGAAACAAAAAAAAATATTTCATTCAAAAAATTTTTTTCCGTCATGTAATAGTTCAATTTTACCGATTCCATTGCACTATAATACTTTTATATAGTGAGATATTTCGTTGTGTAATTCATTTTTTAAAAAGTCTATTAAATGTGTAATTTCAGGATATTAATATATAAAAATTAGCGTTTTACAAAATGAAATAACTTTTGAACGAAGTAACCGATTTTTGTAGTTTTTTAAACGTTTAATAAGTCACAATTGTTATGTCGGTATTATCATCGAATTTAAACAGATAACATGAGAATTTCATCGAGTGTATTTCTAACATAATGTGCCACGTACTGAAATATTGAAGCGAGTGTGTCTTTGTGATAGTTTTTTATAATTATTGCTTCCGATCGTTCCTCGTTTTAGCAGTAGATTAAGTAAAGGCTATAATGGAATCGAGGATAGACTGAAAAGAACGGTAAAAAAAATTATGTAGCAAATAAGGATAAATTTGTGCAACGCCATTAATTAAAAAAAAAAGTAACTACCGTAAATATTCGTCTGATTATAATGATGTTTACGAACTCTTAGATATACGTAAAAGCGGTTAGCATTCGTGTAGATAAATCGACATGTAAAAACCGTAAAGTCAGCGGGTCGCAAATAAGATCTAACGTTTAACGTAACGACAGTATAAATGTGCATGTCGGTGTAGCAAAGCGGCTTGAAATCTTTGTAATTTTTCAAAACATTTTATAACTCCTCGGAAATTACAAATTTAGATACAAGTGCTAAATCGTTTGACATTAATATTAGGTTAATCGACGGGCTAAGGTGCACAGGTAAAGAGCATCCTGACATACTGACCCCGAAGGGGAAGATACCAACCGCGTGCTGTTTCCGGCCGCTACGCCACCCCCTCAGTACTTTGTCATGATGGGCTTTACCGGTGGTCATCTTCAAAAATCTCGGCGGTAGACGTATTCCAGTCTCGTTTCGGCCAGGATGCCGACGGTGCGAATGCCCCAAGCGATATTCCCTTCGGTGTACGTCTAAAAAAGGTGGACATGTAGAAACAAAACGCATCTCGGTTAGTCTTAAAAAAGACTGAATACCGATCGCTTAGCGAGGAGGTAAAAGGTAGTCCGATACGCAACTTGAACTAAAACTAAAACATAAAAACATAAAACTAAAACGTCAACCGTTACGTAACTGCAAAGAATTAACAAAAGAGCTGACCGGCGAGTCGACCTACCATGCCGGATATACAGCCGGTCGGTGGGAAGGCGCGTTAGAGTAACCAGACACTCCTCTGGGTGGAGTTACACCCAACCGTCCGGACCGACCTAGAGGAGTAGAGGGAAAAAGAAATAAAATAAAAATCTCCGTAACTACTACTAATCTCAGAGACATAAATGCAGTGTCATTTTATAACTTACACGGTCATCTCGCCGATAAGACTAAGTTTGCGTCACCGGTGAGGGGATTGGTGGGGACGGGGCGCAGCGCAGATCGGCCAGAAATGGCGCTCTCACTCATTTCGATTCAGTATAGCTCGGTGATTCGTGTGTTTGTGTTTAGAGTTTGTCGAGATAGATCGATTTAAGTATTAATAAGTTTCTTTTGGACAATATTTTCGTTAAAAAATTAAAGTAAACGTGTAAAAAAGTAGAAAAATCGAATACGTCAGCCTCAGCCCGCGCAAAAGCCAGCCGGAAATATAAATTACGCATATAACTAGAAAGGGAAGGTTACGGGCAACACATACCTCAATGTCCGGTTCCGAGCGAGCGAGACTGTTTCGGGAGCGTCGTGTCGCAAAGCTGGCACAGCGCGCTCAGTGAACGACGCCGACGGCGCGAACACCTCTACCGCTGCTTATTATACGTTATGCCTCTTACTTCTCATATCGCAGACCGATGTTGAACAAAATTGCCGTCGAATATTTGTCGAAATATATATCGTGTACCGTTAAAATTAAATTTAGTACGCACTCGTTTTATTTCAATCCGATGCACTAAAAGTGACTCGGTGACATACCGACCGACTAATTTATCTGTAGAGTCGGCCAAATTAAGGAACTAACATTTTCCGTCGGAGACTTTCAGTTTTGTTAAAAAAAATACGATGGTGGCTCTCCCGTTTAACTGTACAGATTAGTCGGTCGGTCTGTAGCTCGGATAAACTTCATCCAACGTCTGTAACGTTTCACGATAAACCAACGGCCATACACCCCGACACACCCCATCCGAGTTTTTGTTCATTTATTACTTACAAGTTATGCGCTCTTAATCGCATTTTGTTATATCTTTATATAATTTTTTCTAACTAAAAATATCGGAAACCCTCTTTATCTAATCCACGAACCGAAATGTATCGTAGGTTTAATTTAAGATTTTCGTCTGATCGTCAAAAAATATATCGGCATATAAATTACCTGCAGAAAATAATTTAAGTGCTGTTAGTTATACTTGAGTCGCTTTAAATATTTGTGAACTTGTAAAATGACTAACAGAGATATATTTAAAGGCAAAAATAAAGCGTGAAAAAAAAGAAAAATACACGCATTTTCCTGGCCAAGTATTGAAAAGATACTTATTAACAGTAAATATTTAACCGATAGTTTTGTTTCGTACAGTTGACTGGCGTAACAGTCACAGTCCTATAAACATCAGTAAAAAAAGTTTACGCATTAAAAAATAAATTCAAAGAAAGTAAAAAATATACAGCACAAATGAAGAAAATTAGACGATATTTATAAAATAATAACTTCAAAAATTGTCAGCCCGATAAAGATATCGTACAGATATTTTTTTTTGTAATAATTAATAAATAATTCAGAATCATCTTGATGTGTATCGTATGTAATCTTTTACAACAGCATTTACAATAATTATAAATAAAAAATTTAACTCTTTTAAACATGAGTATTTAGAATATATTCGTATTATATACTGTAATTTTTATAAGTAAAAAAAAAATTGTTTTTTTTCTGAAATTTCAGATTCGAGAAATCACGAAAGACTTATTTAAAATGAATACCGCCCTCGATGATCACGAACTGAATGATGAGGTAAATCTTTATGTATACCTTTTTATAAAAAGAAATCATTATTCTCAGTACTAGCAATATATTTTTTAACACTGATGCGTATAATTCTATCGGTGCCTAGAATTATTATCGTTGTTTGGACTTTATTTCTAAATTTTGAAGTGGTTTTTTATGTTCATCTCTTTTTTTCTGTTATCTTCCGAAACCACCGCGAGATATTACTTCAGAGGATGAATGAGGATGATATGTATGAATGCGAATGAAGTTTAGTCTTGTACAGTCTGAGGTCGACCCTTCCTCACTAAATGTAGCGATAAAGAACGCTAGGGTAGGGCCTGGAACGAGCTGATTACTTACTGAACTGGATGCTGATCCATGAGGGATGCCTATGGACCGGTTCGGTCGGCCAGTCCCCCCCCCCCCCCGTCTTTCTGGCGAGGTGGCTCTTCGTGCTGTCAAGGAACTCGTTACGGTGTTGAGTCCGTACGGCATGAGATCCCGGTTGAACGGCATTTGAGGTTTACAATTGAAGAGATAAAAGTAGCTGAGACCAGGCTGCACCCTACTAGCAGTCTCCAGTACCGGATCTGGTCCCTGTCAGAAAATCGGTGACCAGACATCCGTGGCTTGTGCTTGACGCTTTTAATCGTGCTCTTGAAGGCCATTGTTTCCCAGACTGCTGGAAGGAAGCACGCGCATAGTACTGATATCCAAGAAAAGCGATAACGAACCGGACAGGGTTTCGCATCGGCCTATCTGTTTATTGAATACCTTTGAGAAGTCGTTCAAAAGGTTAATTGCGGACAGACTGTCCGTGGATCTGAAGGTGAACGGTGGACTCTCCCAGAAACATTTTTTTTTAACAAATACGTCGGTCGATTATAATTCTCAGTCGACGATGGAATTCTTGTGTGAATTTTTAATTTATTATATTACTTTACGAATCGTCTTTATTGACGAAATGACTCTCACAAAGAATTTCATTCGCGTTAAGTGTGACAAGAGTTTTGCCGGGAAGCAAAAACTCAATTTCTTTAAAATCCCACGCGGTAGGAGTTTTTATACTTCAATTTTTTTCAAGATATCTATGTACTAATTCCAATTTGATTACGAGCGATGAAACTTGAACGGTTTAGGGCACAGGTAGGGATAATCTAAGCAATAATCTTACTGAAACTAGCGATCGAGCTTCTACTTACAAATTTGATAATTTGTTTCGGAATATTTTCGATTATACTTGGTGGATAAGACTCGGGAAATAAACGCCAAAGTTCTGGCAGTCGTTAAATTCCATATTAAGGCACGAAAAGAAAGGCAAATTATTAAGAAAATGTGTAGCGGGTAAAGATGAAAAAACCCTTCTTTCGGTGAAGTCCAATGAAAGGCCGTAATTGTTATCAAGATTAACCCTATAGCTACTAATAAAATTATCATCGAATCCCCTTCAGTTATAGTGGAAATACGTACTAATTTTATTTTTCATTTCCATCTGAGATTCCTTTAATACTAATCACTTCAAAATTTTCATCGCAATTTGTACGGTTTATTGTGATTTTCTATCGCGTTATTATTAGATAAATCGTTAACGTCTAAAAAAAGCCCACCAAATGTAAGATATAGGCATACTGAATAAAGTTTAGAAATTAAATATGTTATCCCTACTCATAATATTAACGTCCTGAACAAAATCCAACTCCACGTTCGTGCAGTTATATCCACGCACACGTTGGATCTGGCAACGACATGGTATTCTGTGCTTTCACTATGTTGTCCGACGGGCAATAGGTTTGCGTAGGAACACCCTTGTGAAGTACGGGATTGCTGATCCCGAGCTGTCCTAGAAGGTCACGGTAATATTTTTGCTTTTTGTGCTTTATCGGATGCGGGAGGAATGTCCGTGGTCAGTTTGATCTATCTCGAGCGGAATGCGAACGGGGAGTGTTATCACCCTTCCCGGTAGCGGAAACCGGGTTAAAGGTGAGCTGTTGTGAGCTTGCTTTATCGAAGACTTGCACCGTTCAACTCGGGAAATTTGAAATAGAAATGAGAGGGAGAGAGAGAAAGATCTAATAAAAATTATAAAAAACATTTCCTGAGCAAATAAGATTTTTCGTTCTAAAAAACTAATTTTTTTCATATGTATAATAGGAATATAATCTTTAAAAAAAAAACGTAAATATCCACAGAAACAATTTTTAAAAAAAAGAGGTTTCAGTATTAAAAATTTGAGATACCGTTTATGGTTAATTTAAAAAAAAAATACATACTATTTTATTCCTTAAAAAAGAAATTAATATTTTTAATATAAAAGAAAATCGTTAAAAATTTTCATACAAGTAATTTTAAAAACCGGTTCTATACGATAAATGTAAAAAGAATTTTCTTTGTAAACTAAATTTCTTCGTTGAACTAAACGTGCGTTACCGCATAAACAGTTTTTTATAATAAAACTTTTTTGACACGTATTTTGGTTAGCCTGATAAATTTTAAAACAAGTACGTAATTATGTTTTCATGCAAATACATACGGGTTTTAAAAAAGCTCGTATAACACAATAAATATATTTCGCTTCAAATATTTTTTTTTTATAAAAAATATCTCCTGAGTAATTAACATTTTTTGTACTAAAAAATTATCAATTTTTTATAAAGCACTTTATAACAATATAATATTTTGGAAATGTTTTTGTTTAATTTTATAAAAAATTGGGTATTTTTGTTAAACTTTTCACGCTATATACTAATTTGTTTATCATTTTTTCTGATAAAAATTGTTATCTATAACGATTGTTATACGAATGAAAATCTTAGCAAAATATTTTTCTTCCGTATAATATTAATTTCATCGTAAATATTTAAAAAATATATACAAAAGATTTTTTCGTATATATTTTTTAAATAAATAAATTCATAACGATGAAATTTATTTCTTTAACGATTTGCTTCTATAGAAATGCATGATTTTTAGGGAAAAGTTTATATGAAAAAATGATAAACAAATTAGCATGTAGCGTCAATTATGCATTTTTTAATTCATTTACATTCATACATATAATCCTCATTTACCCTCTGAAGTAATAAGTCGGAGGCTAAACAGTAAAATAGAGGTCTTTGATTTGGAAGTAACATAGAATATTTTGAACCGTCTTATGTAGAAGGGGTACCCGTGGACAAAATTTAAAAATTTCATTTTTCAAATTTTAATGACGGTATTCCAGAAAACGATAAAAAAACTCATTTTGTTTTTTAATAATTTTTTTTTCAATAAATTTCTCGTTCTCCGGATAAAACGATAAATGTGCGCTAGGTAAAGTTATGAAAAAACAAATACCGGACTACTCTAGTCGTACTCATCTACCTAGAATAATTTTTAAAAACAAAAAAAAAAAATAGTTATTTGGGTTAACTTTTTTCTTACAAGCGTTTATTCTGGATACGGCAAGTTAGTTAGCGATGTGAAATTTAATATTACTTCTACTTCTGATATAGTCAGGGGACTGCGTGGGCTATATGGAGGTGACTAATGTCCTGCACTTTGACTAACCGACACCCCAGTACATCATAAAATATACAAGTAATATTACATTTTAAACATCTCTGAATAATTTCCGAAAAAATGCCTACGAGATAAGAATGAAAAAACTTAACTACGTATTTTTGTTTTTCATAATTATTTTAGTTAGATATGTACAATTAGAGTAGGCGGGTGTTTTTTAATAATTTTTTTTCTGCAGTATATATATATATACATATATATATACACACTATATATACTGCATAATATACTTATGTATTTTAGGGTAACTTTTTTTAGGGTTTTATTTTAGGTATAACTATGTATGGGCTATGATTTCAAATGTTTATAAATATTCATCAAGAAAGTACAGATAAAACTACGGTAAAAGTAATATAAATACTAGATGTGGATAATGAAAGATTTTTATTAAAAAGAAACTTAAAAATTTATAATTAAACAAACTATCAAAATGCATCAAATAAAAATATAATACATTATAGAATATAGATATTATTATTTTCATCATATTTTAGGTTTTAACTGTACACCGAATTATTTAAAATAACACACGCGCGCGCTTCTTAACGATGAATTTATTAAAGAAAAAAACTTTGATTTTATTATACGTATAAAATAATTGATTCGCTTGTAGATATTCTTTGTGTTATGTTATATTGGATATACCTTCCAAATACAAGTGTTATGAATTATGTTGGATGTACGTGCTTTAAATTAGGTAAAACTGAATAATGGTATTCCACAAAACATTAAAAAAAAAAACACATTTTGCCACTTATGAAAAAAATTCACATGCAAATCTTTACGAGAACGAGGAATTTTCCTCGTTCTCGTGATAAAAACGAAATGTGTACGCTAGGTAAAGTTATGGAGAAAACAAAGTCCTGATAAAATAATTATTAAAAACAAATACCCGACTACTCTAAAATAATATACGTAACAAAGCCTTCGCATAATAACATTTTTTGGAATTACTACCAATCCAGTAATACAAACTGGAATAGTGCTTACATACGTTATATATATATATATATATAAATTATTAGCGATTTAGTTGTTTTTGACAAAATTTTGATTTCGTTAAATTATTTTTGAAAATCATATTATGTAGTATTTACAAAAATAATTTCTCTCTCTCTCTCTCTCTCTCTCTCTCTCTCAGTGTGTGAGTGTGTGTGTCTAATTTATTTCTATCTTTGTAGTAAGTGTACTTCGTTTTATTTTCCTTTATTGTGATGTTTACTGTACCTACATTTTTCCAATTGAAATTGAATTTAAACAAGTGAAATTCTGTTTGGAATTTTTCTGTTTTGAAAAAATAAGGCGTCTCTTCAGTCACGCAGAATATGCCGATATGATTTTCGTGTATGGCTTTTTGCGATAGAAATGGTCCAGCTTCAGCGGAAGAATACTGACGTAGGTATCCTGGACGATTAGTAAAATATTTTAGAGGAATTTTTAATAATCTTCGTGAAAATAACACTTCCCAGAGCACATGTTTCATCTAAACGTCAACCGATAAACAGCGATGCAACAGAAAACATTCATCAGGTGCTAAAACCGGCTAACAGCTTAATCCTACTACGAGCACGCCAAGAATTTCTACACGACGTAATATTCCTCAAAATCGTATATGGAAGTCATTACGGCATTACGGACGTCAGTCCGTAATGTACAAAATGTTCAACCCTTCCGGCTCGGTGACAATACCAGACGACTGCAATTTTGTCAACGGGTTAACAATTATTACCGCTTAATTCCATTTATTCTATTTTCGGACGAAGCTGCTTTTCCTCTTAATGGCGTAAACAACATACCGAATACTTATCGGTGTTCTGAAGAAAACCCGCATGCTGTAGTCGAATTAAATTTCCAGGGACCGCTTTCGGACAACGTTTAGTGCGGCACAAACGACAACCGGTTAATAGGCCCTTTCATATTAAAACAAAAAGGAGAAATTATCCGGAATTTTTAAACAAGTTTTAAACATAAAGCTCTTGAAAATTTCTCATCGATAAAACGAACTGAAATCTATCGACTTGACGGAACAACAACATATTCACGGCTACGTTCAATCCGTTTACCGGTAAATATTTCATCTAAGAATTGTTTTAATTCATCGGTGGAATGCGTTCGTGATACACCAAGACGATTCTTAGATAAAAAATTTACCGGTAAATGAAGTGAACGCTACCTAGATCACCGGACCTTACTCTTTTACATCGTTTCTGGGGATGATTAAATGCGACATATGCAAGCAAAAGGTGGAAACACGTAATTAACTGATTGCTCGCATTTTCAATGCCGCTGCCGTCATCAAGGAACGCGATTGAGGGCGCTCTCATCAATCGTTATGTTAGCGTCAGGAAACGTAAGGAAACGCGTGGAAAAGTGCATCGATATCAACATTTATTCTAAATTAATACAATGTAAACCACAGTGAGTATGTTTTTTAAAAGTACAGCAGATTAAAAGTATTTTAATTTTTCAAACATCTAAATTTATTTAAAAAAAACTTGTTTTTAATTTTTACAGTTTCATAATATTTTTCTGGTAAGTTTCGTTTTTATTAATAAAAGTTGATGTTTTTTTTTTGTTTTTCACAGATTTTATTACATCAGTTTTCTCAGAATTAAATTCTCTACAAGGTGTGTAATAAAAATTTTCCCATTTATTATTCATTTAACAGATTTGTACTTCAAAAAAAAAAACTTATTTTTCCGCACCGATTGTTTTTTTTTACGTTCGATGTGAAAACTACGAGACACAATTCGTGGACTTAATTTATTCAATTTTTCAGATAAAAATCATAAGAAACCATCAAGTTTATCCCTTATATGACGCCGTAAAAATTTCATTTTTTTTTTATCGTTTCTCTGGGGGAATTGAAATCCAGGCGAAATCGTTAGCTAACCGTAATTCTACAACAAACCGATTAAGACGTATTTTTATATGAACTTTTTCCCTTACTTCAAGCTCTAGAATCGGTACAGAAATTATTTCACTTTTAACCTGCATCACTCTGTATAATAAAAAATAAAGTAAATTTGAATAACTAATTGATATTTCTTGACCGTTTTTAAAGTGTACTTTCCACATGTAAATAATACTTCGGATTTTCTAAAAATTAGAATTTATTCTCAGTTTGTTTTAAAAATTAATGATGACAGAAATTTCTACGGAATAAACATTGCAAAATGTAAAATACATATTAATTAGGAAAATAGTGAATAATTTTCTATAAAAAATAAGCTCGAACAAAGAAAAACGCGGTTCTACTTTATATAATTGTGTAGATATGTATATGAGTGTTTAAAAATAGAACTGATTGTTTATTTTGTTTTTCCCCCAAATAAATTACCAAATATTTTATAAATATAATTAAAAAATTATCGATTTTTGAAATAGTATTAAGATACAGTATTTACGCGCATAAGAATAACTTTATAAAGGTTTAATATCTCCTAACGGCATTGTGTTAAAATTATTCAATAAATTATTCATTGTGTTTAAATGTTCAATAAACTTTTGCGACCGATAATTTTGGAATTATTTTTATAGAAAAAATTTCATAATTTTCTCTTTCTTTGGGAAAAACCAAAACAAGAAAAATTATTTTTAATTTACTTGATTTATGCACCGGTAAAACGGAATAGCAAAACTAATAACCAAACTGATATATATTAATTTAAAAGTTGAAATCGTTTATTTAATACAAGTATGCGAAACTTTGCGTCTTGAAACTACAAAAAAATAGTAATGAGTTTTTTGTTTGCGGGGGTTTGAATGAGATCAGAAAATATTTTACTTACCTATGAAGTCGTAAAAACTACGTAAAAAGGGTTTCTGTCTGTCCTTCTGATAGATTGCAGCGAAAATTAAATGACTTCAATGCCCCTATACAGAAGCGGTGCAAAATTTCCCGCTAATCGATTCATCCGGTCTGGAGATCAATAAAATTTAAAAAAAATAAACAGTCCGCCGTAAAAAATTACAGACGGATGATATATACTCTGTTGGAATTTTTCTATCTTAAAATTGTAATTTTTTTTTGTTTCTTTTTTTTTGAATCTTAAAGATCTATACAATGTCTTACGTGTAAAAATTTGACCCGATTAACTTTATTATATAATATACAATATACTACAAATACGCGTAAATCACGTACAACAATAAAAGTAATGCTTTAATTTTATTTAGAATGTTATTTTAAAAACGGGAATATTTAAAGATTAAAAAGCATAACGATAATTTATAAAAGAAATTTAAAGAGCTTACACTAATAAAGAAAGAAATATAATTTTTTAATAATATTTTTTATTAATATTGACTTTTAAAAGGATCAGTATTAAAAATTTAAATAAATATTTATCTATTTAAAATTTATATTAATTTAAACAAAAATAATTGTTACTTTTTTTTTATAAAAAAATTAATATTTGTAAAATGTTAGTTTAATAAGCAAAGGGTGCGTTTTGTAATTATATAAAAATCTTATACGTATTACTTACCCGACGTACGATGCGTATATTTACAAATAAAACGTAATGTTTTGATACGGGTTTTATGTACTATCAAGCATATCGATTTTATTTTTTTACTCGTTTCTTTATTCGTACATGAAAAAATAAACCTTTTAAGATGAAAATACCGTTCATGTTTAATGAAATATTTGAATACTTTATTTGATGTCACAAATTTTCGTAAAAAATATGAAATTTTTTATGAACGCTTCAAATAGATATTGAAAGATATATTTAAACTCTTAAATATAAATTCTAACTTAAAAATATTTCTATTTAAATTTTTATATCCGACAAATATTTTGTTCCCGTAAACGCTACGCGATGATATCGACCGATGGTATCAAGTTTTTAGAATATTTTTTTAATGGAAAATAGTTTTACGCACTAAAAAAAACAAATATACTATATGTAATATTGTCAACCGCACGCCCTTTAATTCTCCTATATTAAATAGCGAGTTTGTCAGCAGTTTTTTAAGGCGGTAGTGTTTTTTTAATTAGTTATATTTATTTCTGTTTTAAGAACAAGTTTTTAGGTTTGACGTTAAATTGACATTTAGAAATAAAATTTGTGTAAAATATACTTCTGAGAAATCCGTGTACGCATAAACAACTTCGAATAAAGAAGTTTTGAAAAATTTGACTTTTATTCATTTAAACAAAAAACGCCAGAAAAATAGCGCATTAAAAATTTTTTTATTGTAAATTTGTCAGTATTAAAGATGTATTACAATATCGTAAACAAATAATATGCGTTTGAAAAGTTAATTAATTTTTTCTTTCGGTTTATGAATTTTTTATAAAATATGACTTTGTTTCTTAATATTTTGCAATATTGATAATAATTCTTGTTTTAATATAAGTTCATTATATAACACAGAGTTTTTCTGTCATGTTTCGATCTGTTTTGTTTAAATAAATCAAAATAAAATTTCCTAAATTCTTTTTTACGTTCAGTTGATGTTACTGCGTAGATTTTCTCAGAATTTAATTCTTTACACATTTTTTTAATGGAAATTTAAAAAATACGTCAAACTAAAATAACGTTTTTACGCCAATTTTTTCTTGTTTTTTTTTTTACAGCTATTTTCTAAAATATTATTATAGATGCAGTTGTAGGAGCGAATTTATTCAATTATTTTGGAAAAAATTAATTATTTATCAATTAACATAAAATCTGTTGGCTCCATTTTATCTAGATTTTCGTAAGGTGTGCTCGAAAACTTAAAGTTTCCAGATTTAAGTTATATGAATTTTTTGTTTATTTTTCGCTTTTAGAACGCGTCCTGAAATTCTTTGCGTTCCTTTGCGAGTCAAGTTCTGTATACGATCCATTAAAAGGCGAAGATTTTTGTAAATAAAATGTTTTTTTTTTTTTGTAAAGTTTATCCGGACCGATTTTAATATTTTCTTTTGTTCGAAACCTTTTCTCGAGTGTAATTTTTCTGGTAAACCGGAAAAGAATTCACCTAATTCCTTAACTTTTGAAATTATAAATTGTTTGCCTCCTGTTACTCGATTTCCCGAAAGATTTTATCTGTTATGTAATATTAGAATCTTTTTTTGTTGTAAATTACAAAACGGATAAACCTTATCGTAATATTTTTAATAAGTTTATTAAAATTAAGGGAGATTAATTATTATTTTAAATAAAATGTAATAAATATAAAATTATCGACAAATCTTGATTTAATTTAATTATATCGAACGTCTATATAAGAAATAGAGATATTAAGGTTGTTGCTCGACACCAAACACAAACGTACGCACACATGTACACATGTACGCAAGTTTACATCGCGTGATCATTACTGTCCGACGGTAGCCAATCAGAACGAAGGAAGCCACCTGTGTTTTGTTCATTACCTCCCTCATACCACCCTCGTATAGTCGCAGACAGAGAGATGGTTTTACTAGATGAGTCATCCAAAAAAATTAAATAAAAAAAGAATTACCTCTAATATTCCTCTTAACAAAGGTCGTCTGTCAACGTATGAGCTATACAATTTTATAAATAATCGTTTTATTTTATCATTGGCTATAGAACTACCGTCTTTTTACTAAAGCATTTATTACTATAAAGAATTTATTTATTAAATTTATTTTATTTATATTTACATTTTCATTTAATTTTTTTTTTTATTAAACACTTCCCTTTTATCATAATCTGAATTTAAAAAAAAAAAAAATCGGCCTTAAAGGATTAATATTTGAATAGATGTATAAATAAATATACACTTATACAGACTTTTGAGAAAAGTACAAGGTCTTCTGAAGCAGCTTTTTATTATTGCAATACCGGGTGAGGAACTTAAAATCGAACCTAATCGTCTTGAACTGCAGTTACTTTAGCGTCACTTTTAACACTGCTATTACTAATCGTCTGTTTTTATCAGTTTTAAACTGTTCCTGCTACAGTGTAATTGTGTGTTTTTTTTCCTTGAATCATCATATAAACTTGAAGCTTGTGCGTGGAATATGGAAATTTACAATTTACATTTATTATTTACTGTAAATATTATTTTTTCATAGTAAATCTGAATTTTTTAAAATCTCAAGTTAAATAATAGTGATTTTAATTAGAAAAAAATATCTATGTTTGCTATTTATACTTATAAAAGAAGCATATTTCTTAAGAAATATAAATAATGTAATGCACTTACAGCACAAAAATCTTCGTAGCAAGAGAGTTATTTTTTAAATAATTAACAAATAAATTATTATTATAAATAATATATTAGTCCCGACATTATTTAATTAATTGCTAAATTTCATAAAAAAACGCGTAACTTCTTGCCGGTATCACTTTTGAGTAATAAATGTAAATTCTATTACGCTGGAATGAATCTTTGTTAACTTTATGAATAATAATTTCATTTTTCCTTTGTAAAGCTGTAAGCAGAAAAGAAATTGTGGAATAAATAAATAAATTTTGAATATTTTTTACATACTTCTTCTCTTTTTTGTTATATCCGAATACATATTTATATAAAACAAATATTGAAAAAGGAAAATTAATTTTATAATCAAGAAAAAACCTTTACAGTCGTGGTATTTATTGCATTTGATTACTTTTAGTTGCGATTTAAATTACTGAATATTTTAGATTTTTAAATATTTTTATAATCTATTACAGTATTTCTTGTGAAATTGAACGCATTTAAAACAAATGAGGTACAAGAACCGACATTCAAATAATAATTTTTCTGATAGTAATGATGTGTACTACATCCGCGATCATAGTGATAACGGAGAGATGTCATTTGTAGAGCTGAATATCACCAGAATTTTACTTCAAGGCAGAATTACAGTACTGTATTCAGCTAAAACGAAGGAAACAGGAAACCGCTTCACTTCTGACGTTTCCTAGGTAAACCTGGTAGGTTTTGTTTGTTGTTCTTGAGAATGCACCTGAAGTTATCGGTTGCGGCTTGTGACCGGTGTAAAGCTGTTTTAATGCTTTCCTGATTCTGGTTACTTATTCTTATATAGTGCAAAAATAATGATTGAAGAAAAAGTTTAAAAAATTTAAAAAATCAGTATTTTATTACATTTTCTGCTTTCCCACACCAAAATCATCTCTCAGAAACATTTTTTGATTTGTTTTCATTTACTGCGTTAATGGAAGAAATAAAATAATTCCACTGAAAAATGTACGACTTAAAGTTATCTAACGTTTATTTTTTAGGGATGTGGGTGAATAATGAAATTTTTTTTAAATACTCCAAAATTTGATATCTTTAAAATTTCATCGATTCTCCCACCAACAATATCGCTTCCAAAGATTTTTTTGGTCGCTTACAACACTTGCACTATTACTATCCTTACGAAGATGAAAAGAAAAAAATTCGTTCAAAAAATTCGCGATAAATGAAAAGATAGATTTGTCGATTTCCGGGATAAGAGGGAGAATTTGGGGAGCAACGTTTTTTAAACGGTAAGATAAGCGCGTACGCATGTACTGAGCTGAATATAAAGTCAGGTATGTACTAAAAATTTTGAGAAAATTGACTCCAAAGACACTATCTATCTCATCCCCTGGAGATATTGGCCCCAAACTGTTACCAAAAAAATTGTCTAATATACATGAGTCTCTGAGTACCGGGCTTTATCAAAATCATTTTATCCATTCGCAAGTTATTAAAACTGAAACGCGTCAGTACACGCTCATACGTACGTATGAACATTATCCTCCGCTACTTTTTTGGGTTCCCTGGGTCATAAAACGTTGAGAAATGTAAAAAAAACTCCTATCCCATTTTTTGACCGATTACCGTATTCACAAAAATCGTCATTCATTAGTAATTGAAACGATTAGACCGTAGTTGTTGAAATTAGTAAATACTGTTACTTCGTGCGACAGGCTACGAATGATCGGAATGATATTTTTTACTCGACTTCCCAAAAAGGAGTGTAATGTATTTAGCGTGAATGTATGTGTAGGGTTCAAATTAGACATTACCTCCATCAAACTTTTTATTAAAGTTTAAGTCACCAAAGGAACAACCGAATAGCTACCGCATTCGTGTAATTTGACGCCTTATAATTTTTCATTCTTTTGAAACAAAAAAGACACTGTATTTCCTTTAAATACAAATGACCTGAACCGTTTCAAGCTTTTAAATATTTGGCCTGATTTTATAAAATCAGGATGAAATTATATTTAAAAAACAAAGATTTGTATTTAATCGGTTAAATGCCGAATGATGTATAAGAACAGAGGGACAACACTTTTAACACTTCTTTCGATGTGAATCAGACATGATAAACCTTTCTTTATTAACTATTTTCTAATTAGTAAATAAAGACACAGAATTTTAGTCCACCCGGTATAAGATACCTGTCTCAGAATTGTTTCATACCGACAAGAAGTACACGCTTAATAACACATTTCAGCTGCATTTCTATGTTGCTTACACGTACTGCTTGTAATTTCACGTAAAAAATTGTTATATCGCGTCGAATATTATATTCACCACTCCTGATACTGAGTATATATATATATATATATATATATAAAATTTAACTAAAACTGCAACGAATGACCAAAAACCACATTTCTGAAAACAATCTTTAGATTCGACACGAGCGAATTTTAAAAAGCTATACGTTTTCAGTGGCGTACACTTAATGTTCTACAATAATTAACTTAAGATTATTACAGGTAGTTGTTTTATTTTTTTAATTATTAGGTCTATTATTGTAAAAAAATTATTACTTAATTTGATACTAATTTACAATACTAGAATTAACAATAAATAAAAACAATTAATATTTAATCGAATTGAACGTAAAATGGAGAACGTAAAAAAAACATAAAATTACAACATTAATTTTCTGTCATAACTCGGCTGTTTGTTAACCGATTTAAAAAAATAAAATTAATTTTGTTCTAAATGAAAGGCTTAATAATTTTGCAAAAACATAAATTTTGATAAAACTTATATTTACGGAGACATAACGAATTGGAAAATAAACGTGGCCGCCATTTTGTAATTTGCTAAGATATTTAATTCTTAATTTTTTGGTAATTCTATAACTTTATTACCGAGACGCTTACCAAATATTAATGCGATTCGTTATCCGAACTTGAGATATTAATTTTTATATAAAAATAACAAAACCCCGGACAGGGGAAGAACGAAGGAAAAAACGCCGTTTTCCAAAGGATATAATTATAGGACTAAACCGTTTTAGATGTATGACCTCGCTTTAGAACCCTTATGTTGCCTACTCCGATAAACGGAGGATATTTATAAAGTTTAATTTTTTACGATTCTACCGAAACGGTTTTCTTGTAAAAAAATATGTTTAGTAATATCATAGTAAAACTAAGAAGCAGCGGTTTTAACCGGTTTTTGAAGGTTATTCAATAAATAACAATAAAGTGTTTAAATATATATTATTTATTTGAACATTATATAGAAATTATTAAGTAGTAATTGCAAAGGTTTCACAATAGATTTAAAACAAATAAATAAAATTATTTTTACCTTAAAAATTTTCACTGAAATTTATATATAAAAAAAAAACTTAATACTATAAGTCATTCTAAAAATGATTCTTTTACTATAAATATTTGAAATTACAATTTAGAAAAACATTATTTATGAAAAATTATTTTCATATTAATAGAACTAATAAACCTAACTTAATTTATACAAAAATCTACGATTGTAAATAAAAATCTTCTGCGGTGTAATTTTTTCCCTAAGTAGATTTTGAGTAACTGCAATTTCTATAGAAAAAATAATTTTATATATATATATATATATGATATGAAACATTTGGGAAGTGGGAATTCGGAATTTCCCTGACTAACCACACAATAAAACTAGAAAAATTACAAATCTAAAAGACAAAAACATTAGATTTAAACAAAAGACAAAAGACAACGAAAAGGGTGTTTACAGATGAAGAAAAGAAAGCAAGATCTGAACGGATGAAGAAATAACACGCTTTTCTCAGAAAAGATCCAACTAAAATTGACTTAAGTGGTCCCATGTTGGCCGTAAAAGCATAATAAAAATAATGATAATAAATATATATATATATATATATATATATATATATATATATATTTATATATAGATATATATATATATATATATATATATATACAAAGTGACATTAGAGTGTAGGAACGGCTTCATATTTTAAAATTTAGGATACTGGGTTGTTGAAACAACTGCGGATTTACAGTTACAAAATTAATATTTTTGGGTGTGAATGTTTTTTTACTTCTTGGTTTCGCGCGCCATATCGACCGAAAAGATTTATTTACATAGGAAGATTGGCATACGGTTTTGATGTAACGTTTTGTAAGAAAATCGACGGTAAAAACCGTGTCTCGTTAAACGCCTTGGTTTTCAAATTATAAGCAATAAATTTTGCAAAAACGGAAAAATCGCGCTAGTAATGAAACCGAGTAAAACACTCTGTAGAAATTTAGTAGCGAGTTACAAATCGATTTTAGTTAAGGTGTTTAACTTAAAAAACATTTGAAACAGTAGAGGGGAAATGCGGCGATGGCCTCACCACCGACAAGTGTAGGTTTTACTGCATATCTTATTCCGTGCTTTTATAAGATTGTACATTTTAGGATAAGTAAGTCACATTTTTTGACGCTTGGGGACGGTCGAATGTGTTTACAGGTTCTCGTCGTCACGGTGGAAGCTCGATGTCATTTACGCAGATTTGAACGGATGTATTTCTAGGTCAAATTGACGTTTCGTACGATTCGCTTTTTGGCCTATTAGCGGTTCATTTCTCTGATGTATGTGGCTGCAATTCCCCCACACTAACGCGCTCGTTGAACTATATCCTAGAGTCGGTGGGTCGTTGATGGACTTGCCGTAATTAGGTCTGCGATGCGACCGGTATCGCTTAGTATTTCCTTTCTGGTTACGGGTATAGTATAAGCGATCAGTCACTACAACGGTCACATATAGAAAGAGTACACATATGTACAATTTGAAATTTATCGATTAGTCGGTCTACTGCGGACGTGTTGGTGCACTGCGTGGTGAACGGTCTGCGAGTGGACGGTGTGGTTTAGCTGCGGTGTAAATTTTATAATTTGCACGTTTACGTTTAAAATCTGTAATAGTTTTATAAAAATATATCGCGAGAACTTTTCGCGCCTGTACATTTTTGCGAGAGATTCTTATTCCGCTTAAGTACCTGTCGATTATTTGTTTGGAACTCAAAATTATCGGTTCGTTAAATCGCATCGCTTTACGTTCGATAGAATCGTACTCGATAAGGGGACTGGACGCGGGTTTAACTTTCACCCGGGGCCTCAAGGTGTTTTAATGTTTTTTATCCAGACTAGCTTACGTGGAAGTCAACGCTGAAAGAAGCGTATCCTCAGTTGAATTTATACGGTCTTTCAATTTTACCACTGCGATAGTCTGATAAGGGGATACATTTTGAATATTTGTTGTGGAACGGTACGATTTAAAAATTTATTGTCTGAAATAATTTAGGACCGAAAACATTTAACTAAGTTTAAAATTAGATATTTTGATAATTAAAAAAAATATCGGTACACCCACCTTTCTGAAAAAGTTTGATTTAAAATGTCAGATCTAAGGCGGACAAAATTAAAAAAAAAAAAACCTGCTTTGAAAACCGGCCTGTGTTGAACGTAAACGCTGTTATTTGTTCGTAATAGGTGCTACCGTTTTTTTAATTTCCGAACTAAATTATTAAAATCTTATGTTTGTAAGATTTAGACGACCGCTTTAAACGATTATTATTTGAATGAATATTATCGAACGAATATCTTCCTAGATTCATTTTTAAAACGACCATAATAATTACTGTTATTTTGAAAATTACGTTATGAAGATAAAAGTTTAATTATTTAATTATGTTATTTTGAAAATAAATTTTTTGGATTTTCTTAGGTAATTATTTTTTATCGCTTTTGTTTTGAAAAAAAATTTCATATGTTTATAGTATTAACAACGGTTAATCCTACCCTAATAAAGGGCATTTATACGTGTGACAGTCTGTCTGTTGTGTGTCCGTCCCCCTTAGCTTACCACATAAAACACCACCACTAGTCCGAGCGAATCATTCCGTACAACAATAAGTAATAATGCGCTCAGGCACCGGAATGTACCGATCGCTAGCGGAAAATTCCGATTCGTTAGTACATGTCCCGTGGTGGTCAGGTGCATACTTGTTATATTATTATATATTTATTACTTGTACTTATTATTTATACTTGTAATACATTAATACTTGTAATATATTTATTTTTTTAATCGTTATATACGCGAAATATATGTTACTAATATATTTTTTAAATTACGTTTTGCAGTTAAAGAAGAATCCGGTCGTCTTGCGTTTAAGAAATTCGAGCTTATTGATGGTTTATGCGATCTAACCACAGTTATTGTTAGAGGAATGGAGAATAATGCTATAAAGTGCAAACTTTTAACCGGAGATAAGCAAGGAGAAACAGTGTGTTTTCCAAGAATAACTTTGATCGATGAGAGTACTAAAGGGTTTTCATTGAAGAGACTTCACTTTCCTCTGCGATTAGATTTTGTATAAAAAACCTTTAAATCGGTCGATATTGATTTGAGAAGTTTTCTGGCACGGGCAGTTGTTTGTCGCGTTTTTTTTTTGTCTTCAGTCATTTGACTGGTTTGATGCAGCTCTCCAAGATTCCCTATCTAGTGCTAGTCGTTTCATTTCAGTATACCCTCTACATCCTACATCCCTAACAATTTGTTTTACATATTTCAAACGTCGCCTGCCTGCACAATTTTTTCCTTCTGCCTGTCCCTCCAATATTAAAGCGACTATTCCAGGATGCCTTAATATGTAGCCTATAAGTCTGTCTCTCCTTTTACCTATATTTTTCAAAATACTTCTTTCTTCATCTATTTGCCGCAACACCTCTTCATTTGTCACTTTATCCACCCGTCTGATTTTTAACATTCTCCTATAGCACCGCATTTCAAAAGCTTCTAATCTTTTCTTCTCAGATACTCCGATCGTCCAAGTTTCACATCCATATAAAGCGACGCTCCAAACATATATTTTCAAAAATCTTTTCGTGATGTTTAAATTAATTTTATATGTAAAAAAATTATATTTATAACTGAAGGCGCGTTTCGCTTGTCCTATTCGGCATTTTATGTCGCTCCTGCTTCGTCTATCTTTGTTATTTCTACTACATTTATATGACATTAGGATATATATGACATGTAAATGAGCTGTAGTCTTGTACAGACTTTGGTTGACCATTCCTGAGACGTGTGATTATTTAATTGAATCCCAACCACCAAAGTACTCCGGTATCCATTGTCTGCTATTCAAATCCGTATAAAAGTAACTAAACTAATTTTTACTAGGATTCGGCCTTCAGAATCTTCGACTTCGAAATCGGCTATTAATCAAGTGATTTGCAACGACAAATTTACTACTAGATCAGCCCGGCGGGCTATTTGTAATATAATGATTCTTAATATACAAATAAATTAATGAAAATATCACATTAATTTTGTTTTTATAAGTAAGTTTTCAACAAGGGTATAGAAATTTTAACAAGTTAGTACAAGTAGGTGAAAAATAGGAATTCTTGCTAAAATTCTGACTTAGATCAACTTATCTAGAAACCGGCGTACTCACAAAAAATAAAATTGTTTTGTTTTTTTTAATTTAATTTTTTCTTTGCGGGACATAGAATATTTTATAATTCTTGCGAACGCAGTGGCAAATTGCCGAAGTACATACCGGTCACCACAGTTCCCCAAAAATCAAATTATTCCTCAAACATTTTTCTGTGAATGGCACCTGAGACTCATATGTTTCTCTCCCCGCCTGAACAGGGTACACTAATGATAAATCAGCGTAGATTTTAACTATTAATCTATACGATAACGATACCCGAATCTTTTATGTGTATTCATACGCGACTAAGTAGCCGAAGGTGCACTAAACTATTGTTAAACCCTTTGCAAGCATGAAAAATGGACTCTTAATCTAATTACTTTTCTGCAAAGTAAAGTAAAGTAAAGGGCTAATCAACGTAAAATTAAATCAATTAATTAGCCAAAAGTGTTTAAATTTTGGGAAAGTTTGTGCGTATTCAGCTTGGTTGTTTGTTTCTTACTTTTCACAGACATAAAATCATTTAAATATTAAGAGTACTTGGACACTATAGTTTTGTATGTTGGATTGCGTGTTTTTTGAAGCTGATTATATTTTTTCTGAGCGTATTATTTTTTAAGTTATTATCTTAATTATATAATTTACTAAGTAAATAGTACTTATGTAAGCAGTACTTTTATCGTACTTATATATTTACATATTTGTTATCCAATGTTTGGTACTTATTGTCTAATTACTTATGAACGGTTAGTTTTATTTAAGTCGCCAATAACTCTTATCGTTGATGCTACAAACAAAAAATGAAAAAAAAAATTAACTTCATAAAATTTACTTAAAGATTTAGAATAATTACGCTAATTCATTTAGATAAAAAATTATTTTAAATTAAAACATTATTTATTACTTATACTTGCTTACTTAGTTTTTCTAAAAATATTCATAAATAGCTTAGTTAAATACATCGCTTAAATAATTATTTGAAAATTATTTTTTACATTTAATTAGAAAATTGTTTAATTAAATATTAATTATATATTAATTAAAATTTGATTATTAAGAAAATTATGGTTTTAATATATCATATGTACATACATATATATTAAAATATACGTATAAGTATATACAAATGAACAGCTACGGTCATTAGCCAGGTGGAAATAGGTAGCGTATGAAAAGAAACCACGACTGAACGGGTTTGCGAACCTGGGACCCCCGCAATAAATCCCGAGATAGATATTTGAAATATAATGTATTTTGAATCGAGATACAACTTAATAAAATAATTAATTGTAATATACGATTCATTAAAATTATTAAAAAAAGACCTCATGAGCACGGTGTAAAAGGTCAAAGCCGGAACAGGGGACCTAAAGAAAGCGACACTAAGATTTTCATAATCTTTCAGTATAAGTCTGCAATTTATAAAACAGATAACTAAGGATGTAATTTGCTAAATTTTCTAAAAAAGCAACATAATACTTAAGTTACAGTTTGTTATCAGCAAAAACAAAATGAAAGAGAAAAGAGCATCAAACCGATTAATCGATTAATAACTCAAAAAAAAAAAAAAATATGTAGGCTTGGCATGCTGGTTTGCAACGGTATATTTACCGGTATCCTAATAAAAAAGGCAGTTAGAAATACTATTTTACTATTAATTTTCCCTAGTAAGCCAGACATGGGAAGTTTCTTATTCTTGAGAAAAAAAAGATTGTAGCAAAACAACTATCTATGCTGTTTTTGTAGTCCTGTCAGGTCACCCACCTACTACAATTATGCTCATGAGATCTAAGAGACCCAAGTTTTTTATCTTGTATCCTATAATATTGTATATTGTGGGGTTTGTTGCTAAACGACAGAGGAAATAATTTAAAAGGAAGTATCCAAGTTAATAACTGAATTCAGAGATATTCCATTTCCAGTTAGCCGTTTCATACTAATGTTTTTAAATGTTCTCCACAAATATTTGATTTAAATGATTGTTGTTTATCCTAGATTATTCAAGATAGAACAGAATTGTTTAATATTTTATTACGCGATTAAATTGTATTATAAAATTCTAACGGTTTTCTTTTCAATATTTCAGGACAGGCTTGCCCTATTTAGTTTTATCCGACAGTAGTAAAAGTTCCTAGTATGATTCTACACTTAAATTTACAATTCCTCTCTACAACAATAATTCAGGAGTTGCTATCACTGCAGATTGTTACAAGTATTTATTTTTGAAAAAAAAATTAAGAAATAGATATGATTACATAAAAACTCTATGGGGTAAATAAAATAAAACGGGGATAAAATTCCCGGTTCTCGGTTTCCTTTTTTTGTCCAGGCTGGTGCGTCTTGTTTGGGTGGCTAGCTCGGTTTCCTATTTTTTATGTTCCTATTTTTTTGTGCGCCTTGTTTGGGTGGAGCTATCCATCCAAACAAGACGCAAATATATATATATTTTTTTAATTTTATTTATACCGTTATTAAATAATCTGTGTATTATCAAAGAAATTGATAATTCTATTATGAATTGATGAAATATGTTTATAAGATGTCTTTTGTTACACATCAGTTATACATCTTTCATCTGAAAAAAAAAATTAAAAAAACACATTAAAATATTACAGATTATATTTAACTGTTATTAAAATTACGATTACATTAAAGATAAATAAATATTACCTAGATACATTTTTTACAATATAGACAAAATTCAAATATTTAAAAATGTTAGGTATGCAATTTATTATTCAGTTGCCTTTTTTTAAAAATAGAACTAAATAGTGTATATTTCATAATAATAAAAGCCCTTACTACTATGTGCGAGCGCTGGGATGTCGGTATAGCGGTTCATATAGTACCTGACTCCCCGGCTCGGATTAAATTTGTAGGAAGCAGCTGAGTTGGGGAACAGGTTGGATGAATGATCCTGGGCATATCCAAACGCCTCTTCGCCCGCATCTTGTGTCATACTGAATGGTGTCGCTTTATTCATGAAAACTTTTAACTTTCACGATTTCTGTGGCAGATAATCCACATAAAAATGTTCATCTAAGAGAGCCGTTGGCTCCGCAAGCTAAGCGAAGGAGCGTTGAGTTTGATGATATAATATTTGGTGATAAAGAGGGAAGGAGATTCTAAAATCTGAATCACAGAAGCTGCAGGAGGACCTGTAAGGAGACAAAGAATTTTGCTATGAGTCTGTTCGTTGAAACCGTTAACGACCTCAATCATCACCACTACTCGAGGCCAAGAAGATGGGACGTATAAACATTGAGGTTGTATCGCATGGTACGTTAAATACCTTCAAGGGAGTAATTGTGTGAAGGGATTTGTTGATCACCACTGAAGACGAAATTGTAGAGGAACTCTACGGGCAAGGAATTGTTGCATGTTGTCGACTGAACACACGGCGCATCGGAGAAGTATGAGAAAAATAAAGGCTGGTTTTCATTAACAGATGTTTGTCCATTCATTACTATCGCATTGTTTTCTATATCAGAATTTATAACATACAGCGGCCCGTGCAGGGATCCGACGGTTTGTGTCTACTCCCGTGGGGATCACTCTGCGAGATCGTGAAACTGTACAATTTGTAAGGAGGAATTAGCAATCCAAGAGATAAAGACTATTTAAAACGTCAACTGCTTCGAAGCTAGAAAAGTCACCGAATGTTGCGCCTTATGCTCAAGTTGCTGCAGCTCCTGCAGATTCCTTTAAACTAAAAGTCGCAATCTCTGAACTGGCACCGGATCTAGCGAACGTGGTGAAACGTATCGTCAACGAAAAGTTGAAAAATTGTCCTTTACAGAAACTATTCCAAAACCGACACAGAAAAAAAGGAGAAGTCTCCAAACAAAAGTTGTTCTTCCGGATCTGAGAATGAGCTCTCGACCGGTCAAAATGGAAGGAGATTAAACTAAACAGCACAAGTCGTTTAAACATAATGCACCGACGGTTAAAGTTGAAATAGAAAAAATCCCCTTCAGAGAATCAGGAAAGAAGACGACGTGATGATGATTGTTGGAAGAGAGAGTGATGGACAAACATTAATGGAGCCCCAGAATGCTCGGAGGCCTCTAAAAGAAAGAGCAAGCTTTTTAGCCGCCCCATGCAATGCTCACCGCATCATCTGGCTCACTGGCTCAGTACCATCTAATGCCGACCGTAAAGTATCCTCCGGTATCTATTACGAAGACGGATTGGATGATTCCATTTCAGAAGGCTCAGACAGCCTGGAACACTCTTTTTAAAATTTGGCAAACTATTCTCTGTTGAAAATATGTATAAATAAAATAGAATTTTACCATTATTTAAAATTATAATGATATATTTTAATAATAATAATAATAATAATATATATATATATATATATATATATATATATATAGTTACAAAACCACTTTGATCCAAAATTTTCAGTTTTTACAGTTTACCATCTTGTACATGCACTGTAAATATCATACGATTTAAAACCAGACAAATCCGTAAAAAATCATGTCTAAAGTCGCCGGTTTGTTGCAAAACCAGATGACTTTCCAGTTAACTTTAAATCACAGATGATAACACACGGCTTGAACCCTTGTTGACGTTGTGTAATTAATTGAGCTGAAAGTTGCAAGCTGTATTTTTAGTGTCCACCAGGGGCGGCTCGTAGCTGTTCCAGAAAATTTTTTTCTGGGTCTTTTCAAGGCCGTGATTAAAGTTTTCTGTAAAACAAAAGAACCCAAAAAAATTAATCAAATATAATAATATCACATTCAAGAATATGGTACACTGTTTTTAAGCACAATGTGCTTAAATAGTCTGTTTAGCCGAATAAATAATAAAATGTTAAATAAAACGACGACTTAGAATATTAAAAACACTATAACGCTTAAAATCACTATATTCCAACGGTGATTAATTTAAATTTCTATGTACACAGAAACAAATACGTAATTAGTTTATACTAATTTTAATTGTATTAAAATTGCTGTAACATATTTTTCAATAAAGACAATTTAAGGCAAGACGTCTCATTTTACAGGAAATTTAATCATTTTTAAGTGTATTTGTAATATTTTTCATATAAATCGCTGAAGGAATCTATATAACAAATTAACAAAAAAAAAGTTTTTTTTTTAGGTTAAATAAGTTATGAATTAATCCTGCTCGATTTTTCTACCAAAACGTTGCAAAAGGATCATGTATATTTGTTAATAGCATGCATTTTTATTATTTTTTTCTGTATTTTCCCCTCCCGCTGGAGCTGGTCCCCAGCCAAGCATAAACTCAGCTCCGTAGGGTGCCATCGCCTCAAGCTACCTCAATGGGGCCCCTCACCGGGATTCCGGTCTTTACGCTCTGCCTCTAATGCGGAATCCCCAAAGGGATCCCCCACCGGGATTACGGTCTCATAGCCTCCCCGAAGGTGCTGTGAAGGGACTCCGGAGCTTCAAACTCTTCCTGGACGGAGCTGTCCCCCACAGACACCCAACAGCGCTAAGCAGACGCCGCATATTATGGCGTAGTTAAAGTCGTACATCCCCGCCCATCAGGTGCATGCTCATGAGAACTGCAGTAAAGAAATCGAGCCTCCCGCCGGTAGTCCTTCCGCAGGTGACCGGCCTCACCGCAGGTAAAACAATGGCCACTACGGTCTGGCCCAGTACAAGAATTGATTCTATGGTCCTCCTTTCAGGAGCAGAAAGAAAGGTCGTCAACCGAGCGCTTCATGACTCTGCAAGCACCCATCCCAATACGAACACGTCCGTCGGCCAATAATTTGTCTGCCAGGATAGGTGTCACGGTCACAGCGACCAGCTGCGTTTCACCATAAGCCGGTCGCATGGAGAGAACGTCTATCGACACCGACTCCCCCGTAAACTTTCGAAGTTCCGTCACGAACTCATCCTGAGTAGTTAAAATATCCATGTCCTTGACAAGGACGTGAACCCTCCTGCCGTCCCTCCCTGTCAGGACCGTAGTGGTGGCCTCTTCCTTTGCGGAAATATCCTTACTAATTCGTTCAGCCACACCACTATCGGGCCGCAACCGCATATGAAGGTCCTCTCCCTGCCCCTTACGTGCGGAGAGGACCACAACTTCACCTGGCGACACAGCTCCTTTCACTGAGCGGAGGAGATCGGCGTAGGTTTTCCTCTCTAGTTTAACCACCACTGTCGTCGTCGACGGGCCTACCGGTCGTTCCCTGACGATATCATTTGGCGTTGACCCCAACAGGTGCACAAGATAACTCTCCCTGACCCGTCGACCGAAGTACTCGACTGAAGGACGTAAAGGTTGGTCGACTATTCCGAAAGTCCTGAGAAGCACACCGCCTTACTGTGACCATCCTTCATAACTCGGGGATCCGAACGACAGACAATGGAGGTCACTTCCTGGTCCCAGGCAGCCGTTAAATTAAAAAAAAGTATACAAAGTTAAAAATAAAATCTATTTACAACAATTTCTGTTTCATAGCAACCATTCAAAAAGTACGATTAAAAAATAAACATTCATATTCATTATACAATTTTGAAAGTAGAATACATGAGGACACAATTTGGAGAAATATTAAAAATAAACACAATTAGTTAACAGTGGTTAGAGGTTTATAATTATTTTATATTTTGGATACTGGACGTAAAATAAGGTAAATTTGAAAATATAATTGTCTTTATAAATTTACAAAAGAATTCTATCTTTGACAGAATTGTCTTTATTTAAATTTATATATATATATATATATATATATATATATATATAATGTATATATATACATTTTATTAGAATTCCCTTAATTTTAGTTTATAAAGTTTTCTTTAGATATTTTAAGTTGTTTTTCAGATAATATTTTCACGTTAAATAGATTTTTTTAATACTTTTATTTACAGTCTCATCGACAATTAGCGGTCAGCAACTTATCAGTGTAACTGTTCCAGTAAATGTGTTATCTTGAACAACCTCAGACCGACCATTCCTGAGGTGTGTGGTTAATTGAAACCCTACAACTAAAGAACACTGTTATCTGGTGTTAAAATTAAAAATTTTAAATATGATGAGTGCAATACAAGACCTTCCAACTAACCAAGTTGAAGACTTTGTTGTAAGTAATGTTAGATGTGCATTCTAACAGAGCGAGTTAAAAACAATGTTAGATTTTCATTCTAACGAAGTGAATCCATGACTAAAGAAAAATTATATAAAAAAACAAAGGCTTCAACAAAATATTTCTTTGAATAACTGCTATTCATGGAATACATACTAGTAATAATGCTTAGGTACACTAACTACTACATTCTAACTCCTCCTTCCCCAAATAAAAATTTCCGAGGGTTGCTGATTATCAGGCTCAGATTGTCTTACAATAATAATTACTAAAATTAAATACGATAATAAAATTCAGAAAGATACTTGATTTTAACAATTGTTTGTTTGAAATTTCATTTATCTAAATCTAATGTTTTTATTTTTTCAGAAAGTTCATTATTATCCAAAAATGTTTTGTAAGACTAATAAGGTGTATTCCTTGAAGTGTTTTATCGGCACAAGTGTTTTGAGGACATTTTATGCCACATTTACTATCTAAACCTATATATTTTTTTTTTTTCTAATTTTAATTTTTATCATAACAAATTTCTACTTTTGGTATAAATGTCATATATTGTGATTGTTTTTTAGTCGGAACAGAAATCATTTTATACAAAATACAATCTAATTGTTCTACGATTGGCAACTAAAGAAAATACGCTACATCCTCAGAATTAAACTTACAACAAACTTTGAATAAACTTTCGAATTCTCTTATATTTTCTAATCTTGGTTCCAATGACAGTTGATTAACGTAATGCGGAAACCTTTTCTATTTTATTAAATAACTTTCTAATAACGCTGTGCTGCAGCATTCCTAATTTAAAAAATGCCATAGAATTCTCAATATCTTGAACTAAACTTAAAATAATATTATAAAAATTATTTATCTCGTTAAAGAAATCAGTTAATTTTCTAATTTAAAAAAAAAATCTTTATTATTTTTATTCATTATTAATATCTTACTGCGTAATTTCTTAAAATTATCTACATTTATATTAACTGTTTTATGAAACCCGTTTATAATATTTGTACGAAAAGTGTACCGTTCATTAATCTGATTTACAATACCTTCTTGTTTATATTTTATTTTGTTCTAACAATTTTTCCTATTTCTCTCCAAATTACTAGTAAAGAATTTAACACCAGAACCGAGGCCCTTAATAATTCCTCTTTTATTTTTTACTGTATTACTTAACAAGGCTATTTCTTCTAACTTTTCATTTATTGTTATTTTCGTTTGATTAATAAATTTAAAATAATTACTTATATCTCTAGAATTATGACTATAATCAGTCACAAAATCTTCATTTTTACTTACATTATACGATCGTATAATTATGATTATTAAAACTATTCGAATAAATACTTTATCTAAACTATAATAATGAATAAATGTATGTATGGTAAGAGGCTTCCGATTTGTCAAAACCTAATTCTATCGGGACTATTTCCAAATTAATAATTTTTTATTTTAGCTGCTCCAGGATGAATTCCTTTTAGGAACAGGAAGTATTGCAGCAAAATTTAAATAAGGATTAGTTTCTGTAGGGGAGGAAGGTTTTTTCTTTTATATCTGTTTAATCTTTCGAGGTATTTAATTTTTTACAAATGTATTTTACTTTTGTATTATGTCTTGCTTCTATTTCTGCTGTTTTCATTGTTTATTTAGTGAACTGACTTTTTATCGTATTTATTTTTAGTTTTACTTTGTTTATGGACAGTCTTAACATAAACATCTGGTGGTATTTTCTTTAAATCTTCTTTATTTTTTCTTGAATTTTTAATTTTGATCTTTCATTAGTTTCCTTTACACGTTAATTTAATTTTTTCACCTTTTTCTTTATTATTAACATAATCGTTTATTACCTACTACTACTACTACATATCTGCTTCTATAATGAATTTGGGTTAATATGCCCACAAAAAAACAAACCGTGTTAATTTTTGATAATGGAATGAATTAATTTTTGATAAGATGTACCTGGTAACTTAATAGTCTTCTTTATAAATTCTGGTTAGTTATTAAAAAATCTAATATGTTCTATTTGTGTAGAATGAAAGCTTTCACATATTCCATTAGTCGGTGGATGTTTTTTTTTTTTTTTTTTTTAACTGAATTTTTACGGGCATCGACTGCTAAGGTCATTAGCCCTCGTCACATTCTTTAAAAGAAATTATTATCTCCATCAGGATCGTCATATGTAAGGGTGTAAAGGGCCCTTACATTTTATTTAAAAACACAAACTTCACAATAAACATTAAAACATGAAAGACAAGGACAATCACAAACACTTACGGGGTGTAAAGGGCCCCGATATTAAAATTTGAGATAGGTTCTCAAAAGAACATGAACTTAAAATTAAAATTAAACTAAACAATACCATATCTTTCTTTCTTCTACGAAGTCTCATTTATAGTTTGCTTAAGCACCCTCGGGGCGACCAGAACCGCCGTTGAGCAGTATATCAGTCGTGCCAGGGTGCCGTGGCAGTTGAATCCTTCTTATATCAGGCCATAGGCATGCACGGCGTACACCCATAGCCTCGCGCCCTCATACCACCCTTGAGGGTCCCCCATGCCATCATCGGACACACCCCGACTCACTGCTCTTGAATGCAGGTGAGCCAAAATGGCCTAGGCAAGAGGGCTACCTCCCGTCACTATACGTGCCACGCTTCGAGACTCCCTTATATGTATATATAAAAGTACCGCTTAGAGTATCTCTTACCACAGCTTTAAACTTCCAGTTCTGGAAAATATAAACTATCAGTTTATTAATAATTTTGTCTTTTTCATCTGTATCTACTGGCACGGTTTCAACATTCTTATTTGTTTTTTTTTCACTTATATTTAATTGTATTCTTAATAAATCCGCATTTTGATTTTTCTTTCCTTTTTTTTAAACTATTTTGTGGTCAAATTCTTCTAATTTTAATCGTCACCTTAAAAGTTTGGAGTTTGGTTCCTTAATAGAAAATAGCCATTGCTATTTATGATCGGTGAATATTTAATCTTTTCTTCCGTAAAGAAACGGAGGAAAATATTTCGTCGCTCAAACTACGGTAATTCCTTTTCTATTGTGGAATAATCTATTTCAGTATCGCTGAGGGTCCGAATTGCATATTCGATGGGTAGATATTTGCCGTAATAAGGCTTAACAGTTCCGATAGCAAAATTGCTGGCATCTATAATAAGTTTAATAAAATACATTGTAGTATCGGCTCATTTAACAAAATATTTTTACACATTTCAAAACATTTTACATAATTTGGGTTCTCAATATATATTTCGCGTTCTTTTTTAAGCATTTAGTATGTGATTTTGTTATAGTAACAGAATTTTTTATAAATTTTCTATAATATCCTAATAACAAAAAAATTCCTTTTTAATTTCTTTAGCGGTTCTTGGTATCGGATTACTTTTAATTTTATTCATCTTATCCGGATTTGATTTAACACCATCTGCTGTCACAGGATGTCCTAAAAAGGCACCTCTTTTCGTAAAACTTCTATTCTTATCTAATTGAATTTTGAAATTAGCCTATCTAAATCTAACAAAAACGTTTTTTTGTTCCTTTGAACTAGTTGAATAAATAACAACATAACCAAGGCAAGTTTCATTTTTAATTCTGCGTAGTACATCATTCATTATTCAATTTGTTGGAAGGTTGGTGAGCTTTTTTTTTAATCCAAATGAGTTCCTTAAAAATTCATAGTGCCCTGTTTTTGTGGAGAATGCTGTTTTCTCTATGCTATTGGGATCCACCTCTACCTGATGAAATCCTGAAGTTCTGATGGAACTTATTTTTTTAACAGATGTGCTCTATTTGCATTTCTTCAATTGTATTAAAATAATATATAGGCACTACTATACTTCTACACGTTAATTTATTATTTACAAAATCTAAACCGATTTTCATTTCCTTCAAATCATCTAGTCCTAATAGCAAATCAAATTTTTATGAAAATCAAATAAAAATATTTATTAATTACTTATTTATAAAGTTATATCTATAATAATTATAAATCTATATTATTGGTAACTTCTTAATAATGATATTAGAGTAAAAAATTCTTCTTTCGACATACCACGGCCGTGGTTACTTCGAAAGGATCTTTACCTAGACACTCTGAAGCCAATAAATTTCTTACAAAAGATCTGATACCTCCGGTATCGATTAATATCCTACATCTACTTCGTGCACCGATGTTATGACAGTCATTAATTTCCGAATGTAAATTCATAATTGACAAACGGTTCCTGAGTTCATTTACTCTAAAAAAATGATCGGTTTCAAATTCTTCTACTGTTTTATTATTTTTTAAACTAATTTTATTGTATATATTGAGATTATCTATTTCTACTACTATTTTGTACTACTTTAATTTTTACTGATTCACACCGATTTAATTTTTTTCTACACCTTTTAATAAATTTACTTTATAAAAAATATAACACATACAAAAAAATTAAATTATTTTGAATAATATACACTAATTCATTACGCTCCTTAGAATAATATGCTTTTAGTCCTTGAAGATGTCGAACCGACTGCGTCAGTTGTTTCTTAGCGATGAATATTAAAAAAAAAAAAAAAAATGTTATACATATAAAATAATTATTTCACATACAGATATTCTTTCTATGATATATTGTGGATATACCTTCCAAATACAAGACTCTAATGAACTATGTTAGGTGTACAAGATAACAGAGTACGTTTTAAACAACTGAATAAAATAATGTACTTCAACGTATTATTTCTTAGAATTACTACTAGTCCAGGAAAACACCAGTAATAATGCTTGCATTTGCTAAATAATATATTCTAATGTACATGTGAGTGTGTGTTTTATGTGCTTAAAAATACACTTAATGCATAATTGTATGCTTTGAAATTAATGTGAAAATTATTCATTGTTAAAAATTATGATTGCTTAATATTAAACGTTAGCGGTTTAGTTGTTTTTCACAAAAATTTGACTACGTTAAATTATTATTGAGAATCAAGTAATTCAGTAGTTTTGTGATTGTTGCACTATAAACTGTACCTACATTTCTTCAATTGAAACTGAATTTAAAAAAGTGAAATTCTGTTTGAGTTCTTTGTTTTGAAAAAATACCGCGTCGCTCCACTCATGCAGAATACACAGATATGATTTTAGCGTACGGTTTTTGCGATGGAGATACTGCAGCTGCGGTGGAAGAATACTAACGTTAGGAATCCTGGACGAATATTTCCAAACCGTAAAGTATATTTGTAGAATTTTTAATAATATTCGTGAAAATAACAGTTTCCAGTGCACATGTTTCATCTGAGCGTCAACCGATATACGTTAATAGCAAGAAAAAACATTCTTCAGGTGCTAGAACCGGCTAACTGACAGCTTAATCCTACTAAAACCACGTGAAGAATTTCTACATGACTCAATATTCCACAAAATACCGTATGAAGGGCGTTACACTATAACGGATTGCATCCATATGTTCAGAAAGTTCAACATCTCCTCTTGGTGCCCGTACCAGACGACTGCAGTTTTGTCATCGGGTTAACAATAATTACCAGGTAATTCCATTCATTCTATTTTTGGACGAAGCTACTTTTACTCGTAATGACATAAACAACAAACGGAATACTTTACCGTTGGTCTGAAGAAAACCCACATGCTGTAATCGAATTAAATTTCCAGAACATATTTTCGGTGAACGTTCGGTGTGGCACGATCGAAAACCAATTAATAGACCCTTTTATACTAAAACCAGAAGAGAAATTATACGGAATATTTAAACAATTTCTTATAGTGCTTGAAAATTTCCGACATATCCATTAATCACCGACAAAATATTTCACGAATGAAGTAAGACAATTGTTAGATGAAAAATTTACTGTGAAATGGATTGGACGTAGAGGGCCGGTAAATTGGCCACCTAGATCACT
The DNA here is from genome assembly GCF_047948215.1 of Lycorma delicatula. NCBI lineage: Eukaryota > Metazoa > Arthropoda > Insecta > Hemiptera > Fulgoridae > Lycorma > Lycorma delicatula. The sequence goes on from NC_134458.1 coordinate 552,805, forward strand.
GGACCTTACTCTCTTAGGTTATTGTTTATGGGGCTGATTATATGTTAGGTATGGAGGCAAAAGGTAGACACACGCAATGAACTGACCGCTCGCATTCTCCGTGCCGCTGCCCTCATCAAGAAGGCGGTTGAGGGCGCCCTCATCAATTACTAGTTGGCGATAGAGAATGTAAGGAAACGCCTTGAAAAGTGCATCGATGTAAGTGGTGGAATCTTCGAACATTTATTGTTAATTAATGCAGTATAAACCACGATGTGTATTTTTTTTAAAGAACAGTAGATTAAAAGTATTTTAATTTTTCGAAGGTGTAAATTTATTGTACAAAAACGGCTATTTTTTATATTTAGATTCATTTTCTGCTATCATTTGTTAAACATTTGCTAACATTTTTCTGCTAAGTTGTTTTTTAATAATAAAAGTGAATTTTTTTTTGTTTTTCACAGGTTTTATTAAAACAGTTTTCTCAGAATTTCTCTACAAGTTTTGATAACAAAATTGACTCATTTATTACTTATTTAACAAAGCTGCATTTAAACCTAAAAAAAAGTATATATCGTCACCGAATGTTCGTTTTACATTGGATGTGAAAAAAACACGAAATACAGACAGTTGTTGGACATGCTGTTTTATTTAAAAAACATAAAAACTAACAACTTTATTCTTATACAACGCCGCAAAATTCATTCAGTTTGACTTCATTGGTCATGTAATATTTGTAAAACCATATTATTTATTACATATATTCTTTCTCATTTGTTATATATATATATATATATTTATATGTAATATTAACAATAGATGAAATGGTAAAATATTACACCAAAACCTTGACATATAACAATTGGTTGTTAGCGTTTGAATTCTTAAAACTTGATATCTCGTGATATATTGAAAAGTATTATTTATTTATTTAATTTTTAAGTGTAATAAATTAATTGATATTCACAATATATTCTTAAAAACAATAATAATTAAATTTACAGGAATATTTATTTTTTTATATTATAAAATAATCATTTTGTTAAACCTAATTTTCGTCACTTTTTTCAAAAGATAATTATATACATATGGGTAATAAAATCTAACTAAGATGCAGTATGAATATTTAAAATACCATCGAATCTTTTATATCCTAAACGGAAGATAAAACTGAAATAAAATATATGATAAAATTTTTGTACCTATGATAACGGAATATTAAGTTGTAATGTATTTTTGTTTTATTTTCAGGGAGTTATATCAACAGAGAGGAAACGACGGAGAAGAGAATGCAGCGAGTTCTATCATCCCAACCCCGTAGGGGAAGACGCCTACCTTGAGACGATTCCGGTCGCCACCACTCCCGTTCCTAGCCCTGATGGGCTTTAACACGAGAGTCGTCTTATAGACCATCAACTGATTACACCTCACAGTAATAAGGCAGGCCTCGGTTCGGATGCCACCGATTTAAATGCCTCGGTAGAAATTTACATCGGTGATTTTTTAACTCGGCTTTTGCCTTCGCAGCAGGCCATACGGATATCTTGAATGTCCTACATCGTTGCGCTCTAATTTAGCTGACCGAGTTCGTGGAAGCACGAACCCCGCGCCTAGTTCTACATTTTACAGAGCCAATATGTAAAAGTCGCTTAGATTGAGACAGTAGTATTAATAACATGCCACCAGCAATATTGTTCGCTGCAACGGATTTTACTCCTAGCTTTCTTAATGAACTCATTTTTAGTTCATACCCCAGATATTGGAATAGTTGGCCTCCAGTCTGGTCTACAAGGTAGAGGCGGATAGACCGCCTACTCCCACTCAGCTCCATCCAAGAGTCCCGCGAGACATTTACTTCACTTCATACTATCGAGATGTCGCAACATTAATGGCCGCATGGAATCCATGCCCCCGATACCGCAGTCGCCATCCCGCCGACATCCCCACACCGTAGGGGAAGACACCCGCCTTGTGACGCATCCGATCGACACCACCCCCCACCCTGTTCATAGGCCTGATGGGCTTTTACAGGAGCCATCACGCCGACATCTCGATTCCCCCCCGAGGGGAGAAGATCTTACCTCGTAGCGTGCCCGGTCGCTACACCACCCCCTCCGTTCGTAGCCAGTAGTGGCTTTAACGGAGGACATCTTCTCGCCCTCAAACTGATTGCGCACCACAGCTTGCAGTTCAGGTCCCGCTGAGATGCCACCGATGCACATGTTCCAATGGACATCTGTATCGGTAAAGTTCACTCATCACGCCGACAGTGATATTTGGTCGTTTAAAATGCCGTCGTCGAAATGATGCTACGCTACGGCTGAGAGGACACACACCCAACCGGTACCACAGTCGCCGCTCCACAGACAGCTTACAATCAGTTTTTAAAGGAAATTCTATCAGAGGAGATGAAAAGCCGCAGAAGGGATGTTGATCAGCGGGTTGTGTCAGTAAATAGGAAACACCACAGAAGAAGATGAGATCAGTGGAGAGGAAACGTCGCAGAAGGGAGTGGTGATCCGCGGGTTCTGTCAGCGGAGATTAAACGTCGCGAACGAGGTGGACAGTCGTCGATATGGAGATATTACACATCCGAAGGGCACCAGGAGGGTACATGGATGGGAGGCTTTGAGTAGAATATCGATCGGGGCACGTTGAGTGGGGGAAGCGGCTCATCCAAAGTGTGCTAGACGTGCGGTAAGGAAAAGGGGATGCTGTCAAACGGGATAGAGGTGTATTGGGATGAGGGATGTACACATCCGACGGGCGCCAGGAGGGCCGCTGGGAGGAAGGGCGTTGGGTGTGGTATCGGTCGGGGCGCGTTGGGTGGGGGAAGCGGCTCATCCAAAGTGTGCTAGATGTGCGGTAGGGAGACGGGGATGCTGTCGAACGGGATAGAGGTGTATTGGGATGAGGGATGTACACATCCGACGGGCGCCAGGAGAGCCGCTGGGAGGAAGGGCGGTGGGTGTGGTATCGGTCGGGGCGCGTTGGGTGGGGGAAGCGGCTCATCCAAAGTGTGCTACATGTGCGGTAGGGAGACGGGGATGCTGTCGAACGGGATAGAGGTTCGTTGGGATGAGGGATGTACACATCCGACGGGCCCCAGGAGGTCCGCTGGGAGGAAGGGCGTTGGGTGTGGTATCGGTCGGGGCGCATTGGGTGGGGGAAGCGGCTCATCCAAAGTGTGCTAGATGTGTGGTAGGGAGTTAGGATCGCTGCCGAACGGGGTAGAGATTCATTGGGATGAGGGATGTACACATCCGACGGGCGCCAGGATGGCCGCTGGGAGGAAGGGCGTTGGTTGTGGTATCGGTCGGGGCGCGTTGGGTGGGGGAACCGGCTCATCCAAAGTGTGCTAGATGTGCGGTAGGGAGACGGGGATGCTGTCGAAAGGGGTAGAGATTCATTGGGATGAGGGATGTACACATCCGACGGGCGCCAAGAGGGCGGCTGGGAGGAAGGGCGTCGGGTGTGGTATCGGTCGGGGCGTGTTGGGTGGGGGAAGCGGCTCATCCAAAGTGTGCTAGATGTGCGGTAGGGAGACGGGGATGCTGTCGAACGAGATAGAGTTTCGTTGGGATGAGCGATGTACACATCCGACGGGCGCCAGGAGGGCCGCTGGGAGGAAGGGCGTTGGGTGTGATATTGGTCGGGGCGCGTTGGGTGGGGGATGTGGCATCCAAAGTGTGCTAGATGTGTGGTAGGGGGAGGGGAACCCTGCCGAACGGGGTAGAGAATCATTGGGATGAGGGATGTACACATCCGATGGGCGCCAGAAAGGCCGCTGGGAGGAAGGGCGTTGGTGTGGTATCGGTCGGGGCGCGTTGGGTGGTGAAGCGGCTCATCCAAAGTGTGCTAGATGTACGGTAGGGAAAGGGGAACGCTGCCGAACGGGGTAGTGAGGAGGGATGTACACATCCGACGGGGTCAGTCGGGCCGCTGGGTGGAAGGGCGTTAAATGTGTTATCGGTCGTGGCGCGTTAGGTGGGGTATTGGTCTGGATGCAGATTGGAGGCGAAACTATCTAGTCAAGGTCACCATACTCAGCCTACGAGGATCTCAAAATTCATCGTTAAATTATGAACTTTTGTAAATGTAAAATTTAAGAATATCATTTTCATTTAATTTTCGCGTAACACATTTCGTAGACGATTGACAAAGGTTTATTAACTACAGTATGATTCTGTTAATGCAGTAATGTATATTTTTTTATTATTAAACAACAGGAATATAAGCTGAAAGGTATTAATAATAGGGAGGCGTTTACTTTAAATAAAACCTTCAACTATAAAGTAACTTATTTCTAATTCTTTTCAAAATATATTTAGAAAGGGCGAAATTATATTTAAGAGGGGTGATTGCTCGCCAGTTCGACTTAATAGTGTTTTTATCCCGCTTGCTAACAACGTACGATACCCAGGACTGCGACGTCTAGATCGACGTTTGACGTGGAGGATTCATGTCAGGAACAAAAGGAGGCAGTTTAACATTAAATTTAGGAAGATGTATATTGAATTTAGGAAGATGTTAGGCAGAGGGTCGCAACTATCATTAAATAACAAGAAATTGCTGTACTCAGCGATCCTGAAACCTATCTGGACCTACGAAATCCAACTATAGGGTACGACAAGAGATCATATATCGAAGTCGTACAGCGATTCAAGAACATTGACAAATGTAACAGAAGCGCCATGGTTTGCGAAAAACACTGAAATACACGATGATCTGAGATCGCCAACCGTTCGAGAGAAGATGCAGCGATACGGTGTAAAATATAATATGATACTGAACAAACTCGCGTGAGTTTTAGTGAACTGGCTCGCGGTTTACCTCCTGAATAATAGCGAAGACGTTAAAGCGAGCGGCTAAAGCGATTGCATATATTTGATCTGAAGTTCTCCGAGATTTCAGGTGAATCGTAGGTTTTTGTTCATCGTCAAAATTCTTCATTTCGTTTCGTAACTTACTTTTGTTGTTTCTTTTATTTCTTTCTTTGTTTGATTAGTTACTCTTAGTTATTCTTTGCTTTTATGTTTTGAACTTTATCAATGTTCCTTGTACTCATCTTTTTATGTAATTATTCGTATTTTTTATATATTTATGTATGCTGCATAAGATACAGCATTAAGTACAAGTATAATTCTTTGAGAAATTTCATTCGGGACCCCTCTCTGTATGTCTTTTTTTTATTCAAATTTACTTGTGGTTTCGGTAAATTGAAACCGATTTTAAATTAAACACTGGGGGAAAAAATTCTACTTTTTGTTCCTTCAGTTGATAGAAAGGTAATTTAGCTGGTGATTTTATTATCACCAGTATCAGCATTATATTTGGTAATTTTTTATTTCTCAGTTACACTTGGATATTGCTTGTTTGAGTAATATCCTGTATAATGGAGAGAAGAATAGCGCTTACTAAAAAAATTATACCACATGAAAAATTTCAACCTTTTCTTTATCAAATTTATTTATACAAATTTTTCCTTTTGTTTTTTTTTCAAAAGATTTTACTTTTTTTGAGTAAGTGATTTTTATTTTATGTTTTTAATAAATAATAAATTTCCCGAAGAAAAGATAATTAAAAATTATGGTGTACTAAACCCTTCAAAAAATAATATTTATTGTTTTCAGGTGAGAAAATAGAATCACCTGAAAACAACATGAAAGGCTCACGAAAACGTGAGAAAACCTGAATGAGAATGAAAAAACCTGAAAACGTGATAGGCTCAAGTATAATTCATGATAAACAAGTTAACAATATTATTACGTAATCAGATAAATTATTTAGTAAAACCAAAATACTTTTGATCATAAAAGAGAAAAGTACTAAATTTAATAAGAAAATTGTTTCCTTCTAATAATATATAAAGGATTTAAAACAAAGGAAATAATTTGGGAACAAATTCTACAGCTTGAAGTAAGGAAAAACTTTCATACAGTACGTCCGAAAACGCTTTGTTACTGAGTTAGCGAAAAAAATTGCCCGGATTTCGGTTCTCCTCTCATCAAGGAACGAAAAAATTTCATTAGGTTGGCGTTAGAAAATTTAAGGAAACGAAAAGTGGATTGATGCCAGTGGTGGAATTTTCTAGCATTTAACGTAAATTATTACCTTATAAACCACAAAGAGTATTTTTTAAAAAGTAAATTAAAATTATTTTAATTGTTCAAAGGTTGTTGTAAAATAGCTATTTCTAATTTTTTTTAATTCCTAATATATTTTTTGTTAAGTTTTGTTCTGTTTTTAATAACAAAAGTTGATCTTTTTGTTTTGTTTTCATAAACTTTATTGCATCAATATTCTCAGAATTAAATTTTTTACAACGTTTGGTAATACAATTTACGCATTTATTAGTAATTTACAAAATTATTTACTTCAAATCCTAAATAAAGTGTTTTTTGCCATGAAATTGTTTGTTTTACGTTGGATATCATGAAAACTACGGGAGATGCAGTTCTATGACCTGTTTCATTCAATTTTTCAAGTCAAAAACATAAGAAACTATCAAGTTTACTTTTCATATAACGCCTTAAAACTTCAGTATGACCACATTTCACCTGGGGAACAAAAATCTTGGCGTAATGTTTCACTAGCCATAACTTGATAACAAAGCGTTTTTGGACTCATTTGTTTGAAATTTTTTCCTTATTTCAAGCTTTAGAATCAGTTTCCAAATTATTTCTCAATTAGTTGCCAAATTATTTCCCTTTCTTCTTAATCATTCTGTATATTTTTACATATAAAAAAGAAGTCATTCGTTCTAAATGTGGGCGCTGGATGCCTTCGGGGGGGGGGGGAGGCGTTAGAAGGCCCACAGAAAATTGAGGGCGTTCAGGTCGTCTAGAAAGGCAATGTCTGATTAAAAAATAAACAAAAATTACGGTTTCCTGATATTTCAAACTAAAATTACATACTTACTACAGTAGTACAAAAAACTAAAGGGACACCTATATTTATGATCAAAATGATTGTGTTCAAACCACTTTAACTAGGCAACCAAGAAGCATAGATAGATGAATAAAAAAAAATTAAAGCTTGAATACTATACTTTTTTATAGTATACTTCATAAGATTTCATAAATATCAAATTAAAAAAAAAATCAGTGAGAAGAAAAATCTAAAGTTTTCCTTCGTGTTAGATCGAGCGTATGAGAGAACGAAATTTTTTCAGTAAACTGTATTAAAATCGTTTAAAAGCTTAAGACTTTAGCTTTAGTTTCTTTTTTTTGTATCTCTCTACAATTTTTGTTAATCGAAATATTCCACTGCCAAGAGAAAAGGCCACTTTTGTCTTTAATTCTGTATGTCTCCTGATCTAAGCAACGTATTGATGCAAATAAATATGGAAACTAAAGGGTGTTTTAAAATGCCTTTTTTAAGAGCGCATCTTAAAAAGAACAATTAATAATGTTTTATACTATTGGTCGTAACATAGTAATAGATTTTTTACATATATAACTTAGCGGGTAGCACTGGATGAAAGGTTTATTAGTAAACATAAATATTTGACGACGATTGATCTTCTCTATACTTAACTGCAGAAAAAAATAAGTTTCCACCAGAGTAAATCATGAATTGAACCAAAACTAATCCTCCTATATAAGATAAAACTGCCACAAAACGGGCAAGACACTTGTGGACACCTAATCTTTCATATTTTACAAATAATTTAAATTAAGTTAATTTAAATAATAAATATTAAATTGTATTATAAAACAATGTTAAATTAAGTATGATTAAGTTAAGTAATATTTTATTAATTTATTTATTATTTTCTTAAATTTTTACAGGCATCGACTACTAAGGTCATTGCCCTCGTCACGTTCTTAGAAAGAAATTAGTATCACCATCCGGATCGTCATATGTAAGGGTGTAAAGGGACCTTACATTTTATTTAAAAGCACAAAAAACATTAAGACACAAACAACAAAGTCAAACAAAACACTTACGGGGTGTAAAGGGCCCCGATATTAAAATTTGAGATAAGGTTCTCCAAAGACCATGAAATTAAAAATACAACTTATCAATACAATTTCCTTTTACCTGTCTCGTTTATAGTTCGTTTAAGCACCCTCGGGGCGACCAGAACCGCCGTTGAGCAGTACATCAGTCGCGCCAGGGCGCCGTGGCAGTTGACTCCTTATAAATAGGCTACAGGCATGCACCACGCCCACCCATAGCCTCGCGCCCTCAGTTTACCCTTGAGGGTCCCCCATGCCATCATTGGACACACCCCGACTCACTGCTCTTGAATGCAAACGAGCTAGGGTGGCCTAGGCAAGAGGGTTATCTTCCGTCACTACACGTGCCACGCTTCGAGACTCCCATATACATAATGAATTCCAGTTAGAGATTCTTTAACATAGCTTTAAAAATTTTTCAACTTTTACAGACTTCTAAGAAGTCCACTGGCGTGTAAAAATGCAACTATCTTTTCTTCATTTCCGTAACCAGATCAGCAGTAATGTCACTTCTTAGACGGAACCTCTTTTTGAGGCCCTCATATATTGTACACTCTTCTATTAGATGCTTCGGAAACATATAATCGGAACATATTAGCACTCTCTCTTCGCAATAATGTTCTATGTAGCGAAGAGCTTGCTGAATGGCAGTAAGTTCTGCCGTGTAGACACTGGCCAAATCTGGCAGTTTCCAACAATGGGCTTCTCCATTTATATATATGGAGCATCCAACACCATGTTCGGTTTTAGAACCGTCAGTATAAATTCTAATATGTTCTTCGTAACTACTGACGGTTGCAAAAAATTCCTGTCGGATGATAACTGCTGGCTTCTTGTTTATTTTTCCCTGAGAGAGATCCAACCTTGTATTTACCGCTGGCAAAGCCATGGCGGTATTTCTCTAGTAGAAATTGCTAGTGTCTCTAGTATAGCAATTTCATATTTTCTTCTTAATTCGTGGTACCTAATTCCGGCTGGTCTGGAATAGGTAGCACGACGTTCGTATAATGCAGCCATGGGATGATTCATAAACAATTTATTATTTATATGAGCAGGGAAAGCCCATATATTTGCTGCATATCTTAACAAGAGGATCTCTCTTCTATAATGTAGTGGCATTATTCCGGCTTCAGACATCAGACTAGCCGCCGGACTTGTGCGGAAAGCGCCTGTCGCATATCTTATTCCGCTATTATGAATTACGTCTAACTTTCTTAAATGCGACTTCCTCGCGGATGAATATACACTACATCCGTAGTCGAGTTTCGATTGAACCAATGCCTTATACAATAGCAATAATATATCTTTATCTGAGCCCCAATTAATGTTTGATAAACATTTTATAATGTTTAGGCCTTTTTTGCATCTAAAATTTAAGTCCTGTATGTGCAATCCCCACGTAAGGGATTTATCCAATACTAGTCCTAAAAATCTAACGTTGTCTTTATATTATATTAGATCATTGCCAATTCTCAACCTAGGACTTTGGTGAGGAATTCTCTTCCTGCAGAAGTGTACACAGCACGTTTTTAAATCCATTATTCCTCGCAACTTCGTTTAACGTCTTCTTTTAACGTCTTCATTGCTGTCTAGAAGTTTTTTCCCACCTTACCACCGGGCCCGGATCCACAACAAAACAAAGCACAGCCCAGGGGATTGTCTACTCAAACGGGCCTCCCCGTCCGCCGGCCATGAGTTTAGCCTGCCGGTTAGATCTTTTCATTACACGCCTCTAACCCTTACAGCGGGATATCCAAGCCCGACTATGTCGTTCCTGGACCCCACCCCAGAAGCCGGGACTTAGTCTTAACGTCAGTACCTCTAGTGAGAGCACCTTGTGTAGGACACTCACAACGGGTCTCGGTCTTTTTCGCGAAGGAATGTGGGAGTTCCAGTGTCTCATCACTGCCGCTCATCTGTGCAAGCACAGACGAAGGGCAGCTCCGTCGGGGGCTATTCCTCAACCCCTCGCCACTCTATCCTCCCTGGCTTTGTGCTGGAGTATCCGTGTCACAAGTCAGTTACCGCACGCAACCTCTCTGCCCCTGATGATTGTGTCAACAATCATAGACCTCGGTCAACAATCAAGTCACCAACTCACATCAGCGACGTTCACCAGCCCACGTCCGGCATTCAAACACGACGTGTTCCGGTGTATCGAGCTCTCCGCAAGAAAGACAAAAGAGGTCGTCAGCTTTCCACCTGGCATGTAAGTATACCCGAAACATACCGTGGCCAGATAAACATTTAGTTAACCATTAGGTGGCCTCAACAAAGCTGCTGCCTAGAAGTTTAATAGCTAAATAATTCACGTGGTTATTTACACGCAATTTATATTTTGTACCGAATCGCTGTATTTCTTCTAACATTAAGTAAACCCAGATATTCGTGGGTTTCACTGTTTCTTACCGACCAAGGCGCCTCTGTGATGCTCCTCAGTAATTTGTATTGGAATTTCTGTTTAATCTCGATGTTGTCGCTGCTTTCTATACCCCAAAGGTCCATTAGATTCAGGATCATCTTGTATAACAATTAGATATTGAAAGCTGTGTCCTCTTGCTCAGCAATCAGTATATTTCTTTAAACTTAATTTCCAGTTGTTTTCTATTTTCTTTCATATGGATCTTCCATGTCAGACGACGATCAAGATGAAAACCAAGGTACTGTGTACACTTTTAGCTTGCGGTATGAGGACGCCATCAAGATGAATCCGTAGGCAGTCTCTTCTCCTCATTCAGAATTTCACATGACTCGACTTTGCTTGATTAACCCAATTTTCAATCTTGACAGCCATTCGTTGATTTGGTCTTATTCAGATTGTAGTTTTTTTTTTGAAGTTAGATATGGGTCAATATCTACAGCCAGGATAACTATCATCGGCGAAAAAGCGACAAAACAATATTATTTGGAAAAATTATAGTTTTTCATTCTGTGTAAATGTAATACATAAATTTATATGGTATTAAAGAATGTAAAAGGTCAAGTTGTGAACAGAAAGGAATTATCTGTGATATTTTACGTCGATAGCTGAACTTTTGTAATATTTAAAATAAACAGAATAAACCGTAGCTTATTTTATTTAGTCACTAAGTATACTTATCGGTTATCGGAATACATTTATTAATATATTTTTTATAAAACACTTTTGTTGGTTTAAGAATTATTTATACATAGTAAAAATATAGAAATAGATGCTAAATGCAGTAGTTTATTTGTTGAACGTAGTGAACTAATATTAAAGTAAAATATTTTCAAAGTTCTCTCAAAACTCATTTATAGAGTAAAAATAAGGAAATAAATGCGTATTTTAATTTGACGTGCAAATTTTTCTTCAATTTACTTGGATAAAAGCAATTTTTCAAAGCGTGAATAATTACAATATCAATGTAAACGTTAGGAAATGTTAATTTTTTTATCGTATTTAAATTTTACTTTAAAATTTATATTTTCGCTTGAATAATATTTTTCAAATGATCGATGGATGAAGTTGTTACTTGATGAAAATCCATATTAACAAAAGAAAATAAATAAATATGTTATTTTATTTTCGCAAAAAAATACCGCAACAGCTATTTTGGCAAACGGTAACTTCCTTAGGTTTTTACAAATAAATTCCTAAAGCTAAAAGTACATATAACGAAAAAGGTAAATACAAAAATATAAAATGTATAAATATAAAGAGCAACAATAGGGATTGCATTCTAGTATCATGTTGGTTTATAATTTTGTAAAAATCAAATGACATATTTGTTTATTTTATTTCCTTTATAATATCTCTGATTTTATGTTAGATATTTATTTCAAATTTAAGTAAAATATACGTAATATAACCAACGTTTCATGGATAATATATTATGACTTATTTATTACACAAATGCAGATGGCATATGACATAACCTATTACGATTGAAAATAACAAAAATACAAAAATTCATAAAAAAAAAAAATAAAAATAAAATGATAGAAAGTCAAAATACATATGTAGCGAATCAAAGGTATCATAACCATTTTTTAATTTTGAAGCTCTTCCAGATGGAAACTTGAAACGTTCAGAAGAGTTTACAGGTTCACTGTTATACGCGTACCGTTGGGCCATGATAATTATATTATCTTACTTTGAGGGAAAGGGTAGAAAGTGCAATCCCCCTTGTTTTTTAAAAAACAATACCCATCAGGTTGCATCGTAGTTTAAAGTTTTTAATCAAACAGAGGAAAATCATGTAAAGAAAACTTCTATACGATATCCCAATCCAAATTGATGGAGAGACGAATTTCCAATTTTTCTAATTTTCAAAGTACACGATCCTATTTAAAATTCATTTATTTCGTGATGTGGGGGTAGATACCTTGTTTTTAATATACTTTACTTAAAACCGATAAAATAATTAACAGTAATATTATTTTTCATTTTATTACACCTTAATGGGGTTTACTATACATCTACATCTAATAAAACTTATTAATAAGATGAAAGAACCCGTTCGTTCAATCGACTTCAAGTTTACCAATAAATATAAAATTAACCGTTGCTTTTAATTTAGTTTAAACGATAAAAAATATAAAAATAAGGTGAATTCGAAATAAACCTATTTATTTAATTTATTTTTTTAATGTATGTAATACCAGGTTACAGAGTAACACCACAGTGACGTGATGTCAACAGTACTCTGCAGAGATACTAAGGCATGTGTACGCAGTCTGGCGTGTAAATGTGTAGTCTTGAACAGACTCAGGCCGACCACTCCTGAGACGTAGGGTTAATTAAAACCCAAACACCAAAGAACACCGGTATTCACGTTCCAGTATTCATATCCATATAAAGTAACTGCCTTTTACTAGGATTTGAACCTTATAACTGTGTTAATTAAACATATGTTGTAGATAAAAAATATTTTCCTAATCATCTTGACAGGTTGAAACGTCTTCCTTGTGCTTGGCATCGGGGATACTGAATGTCAATTTGGAATTACTATCGCCAAATCTAATGACACCAAATATACCTGGGCGTTATTTTAGACAAGTCTTAAATTTGGTCAACGTATAGAAACGATATGTAAAAGGGTAGTCCCCACCATCAAAGCTTTAAGGGGACTGTTTAATAATCATAGTGTACCGAAACTGGCGGCTAGGAGGTTAATAACCTCAGAAATGATTTCCTCGATTTTTCCAGTGCGGGGAGTTGCGATGAATATACAAAGAAATACAAGAAAATTAAGAAGTGTACATAGGGTTGCAATGATACGGGTTGTTGGAGGATATCGCACTATATCATATGACGCTTTATGCGTCCTGGCCGAAACACCACCTATCGAGATGCAAATCAAAAGTCGAAGTATGAGAGCGGCAGGCGCACCCAGATCCGAGGCGGATGCCATAACTTTGAACAACTGGCAAACCGTATGGTCCGGCTCCCAGGTGGGAGAATGGACTAGGCGATTAATACCCGACTTGGTAGATCGGCTGGGTAAGAAAAAAGGTAGTCTAGACTTCTACATGACTCAGATTATGACGGGGTAAATTAGATTATGATCGTTTGGTAAATATCTACACAGAATTGGAAAAAGACCGACGCCGTAATGTATGTACTGCCAAGAAGAGGATGATGCAGAGCACACCGTTTTTGTTTGCTACAGATGGGAACGACACAGATATGAGATAACGAATAACAACTTAACACCTGATAATTTGGTCAGATGGTTACTGCTAAACAACAACAACTGGCACTGGTTTGCTAACTTCGTTGATTATTATCCTCAAAACTAACTAGGATGACGAGAGATACAGGAGATATTAGGTAGGAAGATATGGAAGGGAGGAGAGTCCCACCTCGGAGGGTCCGTATGCTTAGGTATGCGGGTTCCGGTGATGAGGTGGGAACTCCTGGGCAAGTCAGAAAGGGGAAAACGTAAAGACCGAGTCCCGGCCGGTGGTGTGGGTTCTCGGGGGCGCTACGGCGCTTTCTGGAGCTGGCACTACCGGTTAGAGGCAGGTGTAAAGACCGAGACCCGGTTCCCTGCGGGGGGGGGCATAGCCGGACCTCTTCTCGCCCGTGGGGGATTAGAGGCAGGCGAAAAGAAATGATCCGGAACGGGGGAGGGCCAATCTGCTGTGCCCGGTGTAAAACCGGTGGGTGGGGGGCCTCCTTAGAGTCGCATGGACACGTTCCTGGGCCGTGCATATTTGAGTGGATGTCCGGCCCAGGAATGTAGGGGGAAAAAAATCGAATGATGTTTTTTGTTTGCTTCTTTACTTACCTGTTTTATTAATAGCTACAATTTATTTTGTTCTTTGTTCGACTAGTTATTGCAGATATGTTTTTTATTAATGAACTTTAAGATTTTTTCTTACTGATAAATTTTGTTAACCCCCTATCATGTGCTTATTATCAAACGATTTATTTATTGTTCCACTAAAGGAGCCGACTGTAAATATACTAGTGATGGAAAAAAGAAATTATCATTAATCTCCTAAAATTTGAAATATAAAAGACTAATTGAATAGTATCAGATACTATAACGAAAGTAAATAAATGTACATCGGATCAACGACTAATTAATTAGCTGATAAATTAACTCCAAATCGGTTGTTCGGGAAATAAAATTTATTTTTATTTCAATATTAATTTTCATTTAAACTCAATAAATTAATTTAACGGTTCCACTTTCCCCATTAGTAATTCAATAAGCTCGAATTAATAAAACAAATTAAATAGCTTTGCAATTTAATTTTTTTTTTTAAATTAAATTGCTTTTTGCTTTTTTTTGAAAATTAAAAACAAGTCATCCGACTTCCCTAAATCTCTAAATGAATGAATATTAAGTTATAAATTAGATTCGTATATTTAGAAATTTAGGAAAAAGTAAAATTTTTCTCTTTGCTATTTTGTACTGGAGGATCGTAAATAATTATTTTTTAAATAATTTTCCTCGTTTTCATAAGAGCTTTAAAAAGATTCTGGTAGTTCTTTTAACCGGTCGGTCACAGTCTTTTGAATGTTCTCTAGAGTTCCAAAATGACGTCCTTTTAAGACACGTTTCAATTTCGGGAAAAGAAAAAAGACACAAAGACACAAATCCGGTGAATAGGGGGGTTGAGGAACTGTAGGAATGCGTTTTGAGGTCAAAAATTCCCTGATGAAAATGGCCGTGTCACACGGGCAATGCCACTTGTTTGCAATGTCTGGTCTCACGCGAATCACTCTTTTCCTGAGCCTTTCAAGCACATCTTTGTAAAACAATTGGTTGACGGTTTGTCCTGGAGGAATAAATTCGTTATACACGATACCCCCTACTGTAAAAAAAGCAAATCAACACGGTTTTGATCTTTGATTTGTTCATTCGACATTCTTTCGGTCGAGGAGATGACGGAATGTGTCGATCTTCGCTTTGCCGCTTTGTTTCAGGACCCTACTCAAATATCCAGGATTCGTTATCTGTGATCACAAGATTGAAGAATTCTTGGTCATTGTCTATCCTCTCAAGAAGATCAACGCACACGTTTCTTCGATTGTCCTTCTGTTCCGTTGTGAGGTTATTCCAACTTTGCACAAACCTTTCGCATGTACAAATCGTCCGTCAAAATTTGATGTACGGTGAAATTGTTTAAATTTAACTGTTCACTCATCATACTTATTGTTATATGACGATTTGATCTCACGAGAACCCTCACACGCTAAATGTTTTCTTCAGATTTTGAAGTTGAAGGTCTCCCTGAGCGAGGTTGATCTTCAACGTGTTCTCGGCCTTCCAAAAATGATTTGTGCCGGCGAAAAACTTGTGCTGTTGATAAGAAATGATTCCCATAGGTCTGTTTCAACTTTTCAAAGATCACATTCGCGGATTCCCCAAGTTTAACACAAAACTTGATTGCATAACGTCGCTCTAAATTCGTAACAATACACAATTTCGAAACAGACAACAAAAACACAACTTCATTGATGGCGCTGTCAAAAATAATGTGTTGGCTGAACGGAATTGAAATCGTACTGAGCATGTGGAGGGATGAACAAACCGGTCTAGCACTGACCGGTAGACACAGCGTTGCCAGATCGCTCGCAGTGTTACCGATGTCATTACTTTTCTCACCCACCTCGTATATCCGTTTCTGACGGGCAAAGAAGGTGCTAAATTTGCAGTTGTAGATAGTGATGAAAGTCTGTTTTACACGATGCAAAAATAATGCGGGCAGGATACTTTCACAGCTGTGTAGTTTTTGGGGGTATTTGCAAAGAACTAAGCCAAACGTTTATTATCGAAGTTCCTGATCGCTCTACAAAAACGCTGCTGGAAATTATTAAAGAAAAAGTTGAAGCAGGATCGATCATCGTTATCAGACTGTTGGCGTGATTATCAGCGTGATGATTGGAGGCGGATGGTTACACGCATCTTTGATCCACCGGGTTGGTCTAGTGGTGAACGCGTCTTTTCAAATCAGCTGATTTGGAAGCCGAGAGTTCCAGCGTTCGAGTTCTAGTAAAGTAAGTTATTTTTACACGGATTTGAATAGTAGATCGTGGATACCGGTATTCTTTGGTGATCGGGCACATCTCAAGAATGTTCGAACTGAGACTGTACAAGACTACACTTCATTTACACTCACACATATCATGCTCTGGCGTATTATCTGAAAGGTAATTACCGGAGGCTAAACAGGAAAAAGGAAAAGATTGTTATACGCATCTGTAAGTTAATCATCGATACAATTTAATCCACCCGGAGATGGGATCACATACTCAAATGTGAATGCGGGGATCGGTTAACTGGAAATACAAAAAACAACGAGGTGTTCGAAACACACCGCTTGGAACCTGGCTGAGTTCATGTTTCGGCAAAAAAATGCTGTTTGGAGAATTACTAAAAGGAGTATATCTTATTTTTGCACCCAAACGAATGATACGGTATGAAATGATTATTTTATAAATTTCTTTCTTCATTTTTAAAAAAATAAATTTTCTTAAATTACTTTTAAGATTAGCGTTAATAAATAAAAAATACATAGTCAGAAAATTATGTAAAATAATACGAGTGCCGGTTAATGCACAATTACCGATGTTTGTTTAAATAGCATTTGTTTTATAGTATAGTCAATCTTTCTTATCCAAATTTTTGTGATTAAGGGTTTGATCATCTGCATTAATTTTAAAATTACATGTAATTATTTCCCTTCCTAATTTTATCTCTAATAGTGTTTTATCATTTAATAACTTAAAATTATTCAAATAAATAAACTCTTAACAGATAATTCTAACAGTTACAAAACCTCTAAATTTACTTCGTTAATATTATTAAAGTAAATATTTTATATGACGATCTGAAATTCAGCATTTTAAAAGTGCTGAATATATTTTTTTAAATCTAGGTCATCTTCTAACCAATCTTGGAGAACAGGTGATCCTGTAGTAGAGATAACAAATCATAGAGGAGATTTGTTATTTTTGAATAGAAGTATTTCATGAATACTTCTATACATGAAATAGAAGTAGAAGTCCCTATGAACTTGTAAAAGAAATAATATTGAACATTTTATGTAGAATACATATCGCGATTCTACCGTAAGTAAATTTTCTCTTCGTAATTTCTTACGTTTGCACCTATGATCATTGTCGTTTTCTTGAACAACCATGGCTCGTTGCGCTGGTATCACAGCGGTTTCTTTTATTTATTACATTTCTACTATTTTCTTTCAACCTTTATCTAATTTTCACAAGATGTTTAACTTAATAAGAGTTCGAAATTTTTACGAAGGGAGTAAAGAAAGTACGTGTAATATTTGTGTCTTTTCATTCTACAGTAATCTTTCATTTGTACTCGTCCCGTATATTTATTGTTTATTATGTATAACATAGAGTTCAACTTTGATTAATTCTTTGTATCGGAAGAAAAAATAATACCGATTATTAAGTAAAATATGTAATAAAGTAAAAATAGTTAATATGTTGGGCTGCATTTCAGATGTTTGTTTTACCCGTACTACAATATTGAAGTGGGGTAGACTGTTAGTAGGGAATAAATTTGTGATTTGCAGTAAAGTATATAAAACTAAAAAATGAATTTTTTAAATAAACGTTTCTATGATTCTGTAAAGCCGTATTAAGAACAGGAGGGAAATATCCAATTGACAATTAGTACTTCAGTTCTTTGAATTAATTCACGGTATCTCGTTGCCATAGTTACAGTGTTAATTTTGATGCGTATTCTGTCCCACTGATCGTTACAAATCATTAAATTTATTTTCGTTGTTTTTAATTATTCCTGATCGTTAGAAATTTATTACCTTTGCTTAAAAAAGGATTTTTTGCTCAAAAATATGTGATACTACAAAAAAGAAATTTAATTGAAAAGGTTTATAAATAATAAACGTATGAAGATAATACTTTACGCTCAGTTTTTCAAAACTGCAAATAATTAAAAGCAATTATTAATGCTAATATACTTTGTTCAAAAAGTGACGTAATTTTATGGGAAAATAAGTAAGTTACAGTAGTTGAAAGCGGTCTCCATTATTAGATTCATATAATTGAATACGACATTGCGTGTTCTTAAACACGTGCTGTAAAATTTATTGAACAATTATAGTGAAAAATCGTTCAATTTTGCTCTGAAATCCGGAAATTATGTACGGATGAGTTCTGTAAGCGGCATCCTTAAGGTATCCCTCTAAGAAAAAGTCAGGAACGGTTAAATCAGGAGACCGAGGAGGCTACAACCTCTTCCAAATCACTTGTCCACGAAAACACCGAGAAAGATGTAGTGTTGTTGACTGTATGAGCCGTAGCATTGTCTTGCTAAAACCACGTGTATTCTAGCCGGTCCGCAGGTATAGCGTTTACAAATTGTTGCACCATCTGTATGGAGCGCTCACTGTATCGTGAAAGAATGTCATGAAGATTCGCCTACATAGCACTGCACACCAAACACCCGCTTTTTGTCCGTGTACAGGAGACTCGTCCGGCTGATGTGGATTTTTCGTACATCAAAAGCGTGTATTCTGTACATTCACGTATCCATTAAAGCGGAACCGTGCCTAAGATCAAAACCGATCATCGAGTCATCCCTATCTGACGTTATAGATGATATGAACCGCTGATAGAAAGCTACATGTTTTTCAGCGTCTGCGGAAACAATTCGTGAACGACTCGAATTCCGTACGAATACAGCTTTAAACACTTCTGCAGTACCGTGTGGGCGCTACTAACGGCGAGACCAGACTAGGTAGATAGGCTTCGCACAGACTTCTTGTAAATAACGGAATATGCAGCTTGCACGAAGATCAACGTTTTTGCTGTTAGCACTTTCGGTTAACCGCTTTTGGCTGCATCTACTACATTCTCTTGGAACTTGTACAGTCGCTTGATGGAAGACTTGTTTGGTGCATCCACACCGTACGTTTCTGTAAACGCATTTTAGCTCTGAGCACTTTTGATTTTTATCGCGATTGTACTTTAAATATTGGAAAATTATATCATTAATATATAAAACGCTATTTCCTACTTAAAATAACCGTCTAAAAATGACAGAGCCGGGAAAATTATGCAACCATTTACCCTTTATTCTACGAAGTATTATCTGTTAAAAAAACGTACATATTTTTAATAATTATATTCGATGTTGATCGGTATTTATTGTATTTTACGAGTAAACATTTTACCGAGTTGTTTATGGATTTAGCAAATAATTTCCTTAATTACAAGAGTATTATTATAGGTACTTACTAATGTAAACTAATTTGAAAAATTTCTATATTATTAAATTTTTACCTTGTTTTAGCATAACTGCTGACTCCAATAAGAGGTAATATTCCCATTATCGCTGAATATAACCATCCGACTATCATAATCTTTGTTGCAGTACACAATTTTAATCTTTTATTAAGATGGATGGCGTATGATATCGTATACCAACGTTCGCTTGTAATCACTGTTAATGTGAAAATAGATAGTTCGCTTGCAAATACTGTAAGAAATCCAGCCACTCGACATCCCATACCTGTAAAAAATATATATGTATATAGATACTCAAACTACAAGTCAATATATGTAAATTATAGTTTAACTCTTTTTATGTGACTGTTTGGTAACACGATAATATATAAATTAATACAGTAATTAAATAAAATATTTTGGATGATATTAAGTTATTTTTTAAGCTGTGAGACAGAAGTTGTAAGCCGTATTGTATCTCCAGGACAACCGTTAGGTATTGCATCAGAGGATGAGATGAATTATTTGTAACGTGTGTGAAAATGCCATGCCCGATCAGGATTCTAACCCGGGACCTTCGGATGAAAGGCCGAAACGCTAACGCTCGCGGCACGGAGGCCGGCATTACAATTAATCTATTTATCTATATCTATACTATTATATAAAGAGGAAGAAGGTTTTGTTTTGTTCGGAATAAACAAAAAAAAAAAAAAACGATTCGATCAATCGCAACCAAATTTTCACCCGTGTTTCTTGGCATAACTAAGCAAGATTTTAGATTATTTCAACTCGAAAAAAATATGTTTTACGATTTGCCGGTTGAAGCACAAAGTTTAACGAATTGAATTAATAAACTGTGAATTTCTATCGCTGTGTGAGCTGGATTTGAACTGAATGATTCGAATTAATAATATTACAAAAATAATAGAATTAAATTAACGTTAAATAAAAGTTATTAAATTTAAAAAAGTGTCTGTTTAACAATAATGGGCTTCTAATGGTGACTGCGTGTGAGGTTAGGACTAAGGTACGCAAGAACCTCGGGAAGGCTAAACCGATCATTACCATCAACTGGAAACAAACGGAGTGTCTCTGGGGCGCTATTTTGGGAGATGCAATGGAGAGATCCTAAAATATCTCTGCAAATAATAATCTGATTCTCAAAATTCAAACGGGGTATTTGTTAGTTCCTTGAAGGCTAAATTTTTCATGCGGTAGGTAAACTTGCGATCAAACAGATCACGGTTATTTGGAAATGTGTGTGTGTATATATATATATATATATATATATATATATATATATATATATATATATATATATATATAAGTTAATCTGTTTATTTGTTTTCGCATCACTCGATAACCAACATTCAGATTCAGATTTGGAGGATATAAAACCACCAAATTAACTTTGAAAGTTAAGATATTAAAAATATTCATTATTTTTCGCCTTCAAGGAGGGTGAAGTAGTGAATTAAAGATATTCATTAAAAAAAAAAAAATAGATTAATCCTTTTACTCCATTATTATATTTCTACCACCACGGCAAAGAAATAAATAATAAATTTTTCATCCTTTAAGGTGTGGATACGTTAATTACCGTAGTTACTATTATCCTGTCTTTAGTAATTTTGTTTCTTTTTCAGATCTCTATAAAGCCTGAATACTATAATTATTATTTGGCAGTATTATTTACAGAACCGTGAAGATAACGTACAATGTGGGGTCTAGGGAGTGGAGCTCTCTGGTTAGATGGGAATCGTGATCGAAGCAAGCTCTGCAGGTATCCAGGGCGTTAGTCCTCCTGGAAAATTGGGAATGGCGAGCAAAGCGAGCTCTGCGGGCCTAAGGTAGGGTCCTTGGACCCGGGAGACCCCGAGGAGATCCTTAGTTGGATTTGGGATTCGCACGGGTTGACCTAAGTCCCGAGGGTCCAGGTTCTAGCTAGACGGCCGGATAGTTTATAAAATATATAGTAACAGAAAATATGAACTGGCCTTACTGGATACTGTGTCGTATATGAAAATAGGCCGCATTCAGAAAAAAAGCAGTAGTTTTACTATAAAAAGTTATGAGCTATTATTTATAATTAATAATAAATACTTATCAAAATATGGTTTATATAAGACCGATGGTTAATACTTGGAAATTTGTTACTTCTTTATGTAAAATTAGATATCGTGGTACGAGGCAATGTTATGCAAACAAACTAGTGGTTTAGCAAATTAAATTTATTTTTATAAATCTGATAATACTGTTCCTATGTATTTATATTTTTCTCTTGATATATAAGCTAAGAAAAGTTTTTCTTTCGATAATATTTTGTAATCTCTTGTAACGTATTTAATACCTACAATTTATTTTTATCTACATAATCGCTATGTTTCAATTACGGTCTGTTTATGTTAGATCTACTATAGAGTTTGATTTCATTTTGTTTTTTTTATTTAGACAAAGCTGTATTTTTTAAAAGTCTTTAACCAGAAGTAACTTGTTCTACTTTTTAAGTAATTTATGTTAATTGTTAAGAATGTTTGAACCATCATTTGAATAAAGTAAAAAGAAAAACGTGTTGGTATATCATAAATAAATTTTACTTAGTTTATATACATTTATTTATCGGAATAATTGTGGTATTAGCTACTGTATAATTACGATAACATACGACCGATCGTATTCTCGTTGTAAAAGCGATTGTACCACTCATCATAACTACATTTGAGTAACGCCCTAGAACAATGTTAACGGAATAATTTATAACCTTATCTTGACTGGATTAAATTCTGTTCTGTGTTCAATATACTACGGTCATACTAAAATAGGGCAATTATAGACAGTTGTAAGCGCATTATCTAAAAGCTAGTGAAATTGAATAGTTGCGTGTGCGTCGAAAGGTCTACGCGTTTGTCAGAGAAAATTCCCTTAAAAAAATTAAAAACGTTTATCGCTTACTGAGCGCTTGATATATTTCCCTGAGTTTTAAAACAAGTAAATTTATCAGATTATCTATCTTAGTCGTATTTTTACGTTACTTTTGTTGATATAATTATGGTACTTAGGTATTTAATTATTATCGGTTAAGAACAAAGTATTTTAGTTTACTCACTTTTGTAAATGTAATAATTATAAAATTTACTTTATGAATTTTTTTAATATAATTAAGTTTTGATTTAATTAAACAGCTACTAAATAATGTTAACAAAACAAATCATCCGCAGTATTAAAATGTCTACAAAGTCTGTACTCTCTGTAATGTCAAGTAACTTTTTTTAATTTAACTACATTATCGAGTTGTTTTATAATTTATAATGATAGTCGTTCATTTTTTAATTTCTCCCATGTTTAATTATTATTTTTAAAATTACATCTAGATTTTACGTAAATAATAGCAAAATGTAATGAACTTTTCTGTGGGAAATGGAAAAAACAAAAAAAAGTGTGGGAAAAAGAATTTGAAAAAGGCTGCAGGAATAAATTGGTGTAGTTTGGCATCGGACAAGGAAACATGAAATTTTGAGGAAGAGGCCTATTCTCGGTAATGAGCCGGTTTCCAAATATGAAAATTAACACGTTTCCACATATACATTATTTCCCGGCTTTTAATAGAAAGATGCTTGATGTCACGAAAAGTGTTTCCTTCAGAATTCTCGAGATTTTTTTTCGAAAAATATTTAAAATACTGTATTACTTTATTAGTGATTTGTTTTAGTTTTGTGAATTTTTTTTTGATTTATCCCAAAAAAGAATTTTTGGCACACCAGTGTTACGCTCCGACCTACAAAAGTACCGCATCGGTACTCGGATGTGCCGCGCCGGCTCTTTGTTATACCGACTCTGTTAGTGGTACACAGGCGTACCGCCATGGCTAGTTAGAAATGGTTGTGGAGCGGCAGATCTACACGCCGCAACCCACCGGGTTGGTGTAGTGGTGAACGCGTCTTCCCAAATCAGCTGATTTGGAAATCGAGAGTTCCAGCGTTCAAGTCCTAGTAAAGCCAGCTATTTTTACACGGACTTGAATACTAGATCGTGGATACCGGTGTTCTTTGGTGGTTGGGTTTCAATTAACCACACATCTCAGGTACGGTCGAACTGAGAATGTACAAGAGTATACTTCATTCACACTCATACATATCATACCCATTCATCCTCTGTAGTATTATCTAAACGGTAGTTACCGGAGGCTAAACGATTGACATTTAGCAAATTAAGAAATAATTTTACAAATAACTGAAATTTATGCTCAAAAACGTTTTGTGCAGTTTCGTTCATTAGTATCATATATTTTCTATTAGTATGTAAAATAAATAAAAGACTTATTTATTTATTACGAATGTATTAAATCAAAAGTTTTTTATTTGTTTTTTATTTTTTTGTAATACTAAAAGAAAAATTTACTTTTTATAAATTTAGTTCCAATAATTTATAAAATTTTCTTTGTTAATCGCATTAAAATTTGCTGAGTAATCGTTTAAAACGGTGAAAATCCTTAATGTTACTTAATGTTCAGATTAAATAAGTTTTTACATTCTATTATTTAAGTAATCAGAAATGATTGTTTGATGATCGATAGATTATAAAGTTTAAATGATAAAATTTACAACTGATTGTTTAATCAGTTTATTCATTAAATGTTGCCTTAATATTGAAAGGAATCATTACATTGTAAAGTCTCATTAAGTTACAGGAGAGCAGTGTGACAGATAACTAAATGAGATGTTCTCTTGAGTGCTGCAAAAACGAGGCTCATTCATTGTTTATAAAACATTTATATTGAGTACTTCAATAGATATTATTCTAATAGGTGCGATATATTTTTTGGAAATTTTCATTTTGTTTTCAGAATTGTTAGTTCATATTTTATTAACACATTAGTATAATTTTTATTTTATTTTCATAGTATAAGATACTTGTAAAGTACGTAAATTCTGCACTACTCAAGGGCATTTATATAGGAGTCTGTCTGTGTGTGCATCCCCCTTAGTTGAGAACATGCTTACATGATCGAACATACTGTCCGTCAAAAAATCATACGATTTTTTTTTCTTAAATTTTTATACAAAATCAGGAAGAAGAAGTAACACCTATAAAGAAGAGAAAAAATAAAGAACATCCTTACATGATTAAACATACTGCCCGTCAAAAAAATATAAAATATTTCCTTAAATGTTTATAAACAATAAATAAATGCAATAATAATTATAATGTAAATTAATAAATTACACTACCGTAATTTATTCATTCAATATCGTAGCAAATCTAAAAACACAACTATATTCGGTACAAATAAATCGATACTGAAAATACTATCGATTATCCATTTAGAATCGTATATGTAATTTTTTTACTTCTTTATAAGAAGTAAAGGAAGTATTGTAATCGCGAAACATTTTGGTTTTCAGATTTCAACGGAAATATCCATTTTGACTAGTTTCGGTGTGATGTCTGTACGTATGTACGTATGCATCTGGCATACCACAAAAACGATTAGCCATAGGGTGTTGAAAGTTTAGTTGTGTACCACCACTTTTGATTGCAATCGACTGGACCAAAAGTATCCAAAAAAAAGTCCAAAATTTAAAAAAAATTGGATTTTGGACTTTTTCTTAACTGCAATAATCAGCCCTCATCGAAAACTTTTCAACGACATATCACAACCGGTACTTATTTTCATCGGTTCTACAGTTATAGCCAAAGAAATGTCTAATTACCGAAATATTTGGTTCTTACAAGGGGGAGGCACATCGGTTCGAATCCGACTTCCTCTCTTTTTTTTTAACTTTTTTTTAAATTTAAATAAATTGATTTATTAATTATTATAGAATAATTTTAAATGATATTTGTCATCCTTAGCGATTTACTGATTTTGAAGCGAACCAACTTCTCTTTTGTTATTATTTCAAGAAAGGTTAGTTCGTATTACGATAATCTGTTTCGTATATTGAATATAATACGAGTGAATTTGCATATGGATATTATGGACCTTGATAAAAACGGTGAGAGGGTGCGATCTTTAAAAGATGCCTGAACCGATCTAAACCAAATTTAATCGGGAAGATTTGATGATATTTTTTTGCTTTTCCTTGATAAATTTTCATCAAAAAAAAATTTACACAAGACGTAATCAGTTTCGAAGACCTAATAATCGCATTCCGAGATACCGCCCGCCAGGGCAACCTGTCCCAATTCCTCACGGAACACGGGGAATTCGGCACCTATCTACAACGATTCCATTAGCGAGAATTTACCGAGTGCATTTATTGCGGAAACTTGGACACGCCGGAACACACCTTTTTCGGCTGAAAGATGGTCGGCTGAAAGGCGTGTCGCACGAGTCGTGGGAGTTATCTCAGTCTCAGTGGTCTTACAGATGCTACGTGGGACCTCTGATTGGAAGAGACTGGAGGACTTGGTGACCGGAATTCTTAAGAAAAAGGAAGCCGATTGTAGGGAGTGGTCGGTGGATCTCTTACCTCGTCAGCCGTAACCATCCGACGGGCTGCAATGTTAGCCGACCTGCGGTGGGGTTTGACGGTGGAATGACGAAACCCTCCGCTACTGGGCGTCGGTGGGGGCCCCGGGAACGGCATAGCCGGGCCCTGGTTATCTCTCATTAGTTTGCCTTGAGTGGGCGTTGTCTGCCAAGATCTCAAAAGTTCTAACGGGCGAGCCGACCTGTCGGTGGACGGGAAGGCTCATTTGAGTTACAGAAACAAGCCCCTGGTGTGTGCTAAGCTTGGTAGTAAATCCATGCCAGGAGGGAGAGATAAAACAAAAGGGCAACCCGCCCGGAGGGCCTAGCTGTGGAGGCGCGCCGTAGGCACCCCTGCAGCTAGTTATTTGCTAAACTCCTTGCAGGGAATATTTTACGCAGGTGTAACTTTAAAGTACACTTTAACAGAAATTCAACACAAGTTGTTGACGTTAGCTTGAGAAATTTGAAATTGAACTTTGCTCAGAAAGGATTAATAGAATTAGAACTTCATAATAGATTCAAAGTATATTTATTTTCTCAATTTATCAACGATCTATTTTTTCTATTTACTTTAGCGGATTGTGTGAAAGAGTAATGACATTTATGAGTTCAAATTATAAGTTATAACCAATTTGTTGACGAACCCCACCGGGTTGGTCTAGTGGTGAACTCGTCATCGCAAATCAGCTGATTACGAAGTCGAGAGTTGTATGGTTCAAATCCTAGTAAAGGCAGTTGAATACCAGATCGGGAATACCGGTGTTCTTTGGTCTCAGGAACGGTCGACCTGAGACTGTACAAGACTACACTTCATTTACATTCATAGATACCATCCTCATTCATCCCCTGAAGTAATATCTTACGGTAATTCTGGAGGCTAAACAAAAAAAGAAGATGATAGAATTCTTTAATTTGTCGAAATTTTTTATTTGGTGATCTCCGTGCAAGTAACGTCTCGGTCTTTTATCTGGGGATCTCTGTTTCAAATCTGGTCAGGCAAGGCATTTTTCATACGCTAAAAATCAAGAAAAAAAAATTCACAAAACTATTGTTTCACAACAGAATTGGAGAGACTAATTTATTGCTTTACAGTATCTGTTGTTAGTGTTGATTAACAAAATTAAAGTATGAAGTTCCAAAAATAATCTTAATATGCTAAAATAATGTATTATGTGCTAAATAATTTAAAATATTAAAAAAAAAAAGATAAAAATAAATGTGAAATACTATTTGTGGTACAAGAAGCAGTAATTTTTTTGTAACGATGTAATGTTTTTCATTCTGCAGGTAGTTCATTTTGAGAACACATTGAAGGTATTTTTTTTTAACGCTGAATAATATTTCATTTCCGCCATGTATATCGTGCTAATATGCAACGCAAACTACTTCATTCCACATTTTCCTGAGTAATCCTGGCGTAGGATACTTATTTGTATTCTGAAGATGACTGTAATATTTTTGAATGTGAATTATGCTAGTTTCATTCGGTCGACAAACATGGGAGGGGTTTTCTGGAATTGAAGTAAAAGGATTGCTCGAGTTCCTATTGGTAACCGTATTTTTTATTTTGAAATTAGCTGTTTTTATACAAAATTAAAAGCTGTACTTAATCGTAAATTTGCACTATATAAACGTAATAACGATTTGCTTTTTTTAATTAAATCAAATTAAATAATTTTATTGAATTTTTTTGTAAAAATAGTAAGTAAATAATGTAAACTAAATTTTAAAAATGGTTACGAATATTTATATCTTTTAAATGTACTGTCGTTGAAATTATAATTTCCACGTTGAAAATAACTTATATTTCTGGTTTATGTTAATTTATTCCTCCTTCTCGTATATTATGTAATTGTTTAGATAATTAACAATTTCAAATTTAGCGAGTTAATTTCTTGGGACTTTTAATTATTTGAGATTTTTTTAATTACTACCTATCTATTATTACGTGTGTAAAATTAATTACTTGTTTCAGTAGTATTATCAAGGTTTTGAGCTGCGTATGTTAATACTTTGTTCGATATAAAAAAGTGATTCTGCCATCAGGAAATCTGCTTGTGGTCAAAGGCTAGTGTAGTATTTTTTTATCGGGCTTGAAACGGTAATGAGGTGTGTCTACTGTATAACATAACATGATACTTTCAAATTCTTTCTCTTTTTTTTGTAACAGCTCGCTTTAATGAACCATCGTTCGATTATTGATGTTACAGATATTCAAACCCTATACACTACTCTTGTAGAATACTTTATAAAGCGTATTTTTACAAATTCTCATTTTTGTTCCCAAATAACCAAGTTCTAAGAAGAAATTCAAACATTTTTTTTTTAAATATCTCGATTTAAATTTATCTTTAACGCCTTCCTTTGTATCTAAGAACAAGTTTCGGCAATAAGTTCTATCATCTGGTGTTATTATATTTTTCCATTATTGTAGGCTTTGTTAAAATATTAAAGTACAAAAATTTACCGCTTAATCACACTTTGCATAACATATTATTAAAATAATATGTGAATTTTAATATTCTACCTTCTTCAGCACCGCCATCTACAGTAATGGGGATTAATATCTCCTGAAGAAGGAGACGTGCTACTAAAATATTTTTAATGTTAATTTTTTGTTTGTTTGTGCGGAAATAAAAGCATAATTTTTTCATATTAAAGTACAGCATAAATGTCTGCCAAAGAATTTCTTTTTTTTTTTTTTTGTCTTCAGTCATTTGACTGGTTTGATGCAGCTCTCCAAGATTCCCTATCTAGTGCTAGTCGTTTCATTTCAGTATACCCTCTACATCCTACATCCCCAACAATTTGTTTTCATACTCCAAACGTGGCCTGCCTACACAATTTTTCCCTTCTACCTGTCCTTCCAATATTAAAGCGACTATTCCAGGATGCCTTAGTATGTGGCCTATAAGTCTGTCTCTTCTTTTAACTATATTTTTCCAAATGCTTCTTTCTTCATCTATTTGCCGCAATACCTCTTCATTTGTCACTTTATCCACCCGTCTGATTTTTAACATTCTCCTATAGCACCGCATTTCAAAAGCTTCTAATCTTTTCTTCTCAGATACTCCGATCGTCCAAGTTTCACTTCCATATAAAGCGACACTCGAAACATACACTTTCAAAAATCTTTTCCTGACATTTAAATTCATTTTTGATGTAAACAAATTATATTTGTTACTGAAGGCTCGTTTAGCTTGTGCTATTCGGCATTTTATATCGCTCCTGCTTCGTCCATCTTTAGTAATTTTACTTCCCAAATAACAAAATTCTTCTACCTCCATAATCTTTTCTCCTCCTATTTTCACATTCAGCGGTCCATCTTTGTTATTTCTACTACATTTCATTACTTTTGTTTTGTTCTTGTTTATTTTCATGTGATAGTTCTTGCGTAGGACTTCATCTATGCCGTTCATTGTTTCTTCTAAATCCTTTTTACTCTCGGCTAGAATTACTATATCATCAGCAAATCGTAGCATCTTTATCTTTTCACCTTGTACTGTTACTCCGAATCTAAATTGTTCTTTAACATCATTAACTGCTAGTTCCATGTAAAGATTAAAAAGTAACGGAGATAGGGAACATCCTTGTCGGACTCCCTTTCTTATTAGGGCTTCTTTCTTATGTTCTTCAATTGTTAATGTTGCTGTTTGGTTCCTGTACATGTTAGCAATTGTTCTTCTATCTCTGTATTGGAACCCTAATTTTTTTAAAATGTTGAACATTTTATTCCAGTCTACGTTATCGAAAGCCTTTTCTAGGTCTATAAACGCCAAGTATGTTGGTTTGTTTTTCTTTAATCTTCCTTCTACTATTAATCTGAGGCCTAAAATTGCTTCCCTTGTCCCTATACTTTTCCTGAAACCAAATTGGTCAAAGAATTTCTAGATCATGTAAAAATCCCAGAAATATTATAAGATTAGAAATTTTGAGTTGTAAAAATAAGATTATTAAACCTACAATCATTTTAATTTGATTTTTATAACGGATATTTATTAAAAGTTAAAAATAAATATTACATTTGTACTTCTCAAGTCACTTAATAACAACTTTTATTTTTATAAGTTTTGCAAGTTCTGAAGGAGAAGGTATCAATTCATATATTTTTTTTATTATTACCATTGAAGTTGAAATATTTTTCTTACCAAATGAATTTTTGTTTAATCGTTTTCTTCTTCTTATTATTATTTTTTTTTTAGTGAGATTTCTCTGTTGATTCAGAAGTAAGATTTTTATTAATATAGGAAAATTAAAAAAAAAAAAGTTATTATGTATTCTTAAACGACTCGAAAAGATATTTAAAAAATAATTATTTTTCATCATCGCTTAGTAATAGGTAGTCTGAAACGTATTGAGCCTTTTGCGCACGAGATAGCGTTATTCTGGCAAAATTAGTGGAAGACCAGCATGTAAGCAGCGGTCGTGACATTGCGAATGACATAAAAATTCAACACCACACCGTTTTAAACCGTTTTCAGAAAGCTGGATGTAAAAAGTAACTCGTTGTTTTGGTGCTGCATGACCTAACTCAGAAATACCTTTAGATAAATATCTTTAGATAATGTTGTGCGAAAAAAGATTGTGGTCGATGCGAGAAGAAACTCCATGATCTGTGGCGTAGGCCACACTAACGCTCACGAAGGTTTCGCTATGCGTTTTGTGAGATTGAAAGGGCATCGTGCATCACGAGCTGCAGCCGTCAGGTGGAACGATATACTCAGTCCTATACTGTCGATGATTAGCGCGATTGAACCTAGAAATTCATTAGAAATGGCCTAAACTGAAACGGTGTCGTATACCACGCTGACAACGTCAGACCGCATACATCTTTAATGACCCGTCAGAGAGAACCGGGAGGTTTTAATTCATCTTCCATATAGCCCAGACCTGGCACTGTCAAACTATCATTTGTTTCTGTCTCTGTACAACTCCCTGAAGGGTGTTAAGATAGTTTTAACAGAGACCTGTGAAAACTACGTGTCACAATTTATTGACCGGAAACCGTAGCAGTTTTATAGAGAAGGGATTATGGTGTTTCTAAAAAAATTGGCAGAAAATCATCGAAAAAAATACTGCATATGTGTGGTCTTAAAATGTTATTTTCCAGTAACAATAAATGTTCTCTCAATTTTGGACTCTAAAAGATTCAATACGTTTTAGACAACCTAATATTAATCGCTTTAGTTTAATAATACATAACCAAATGTAATTCTGGTATTCAGAGAATTTCAAAAATTAAAGTAGATTAGTCGGTTTGTTTTTGAATATCCCCGCAACTTTTATTTACAAGTTTTATCTTATCGTACTTTTGATCGTTGTAATACAATCGAGTTATTTTCTAGCATATTCTCTTCGTATGTTGTCTTCTAAGTTATTCTTCGTATCAAATGCAATTTGTTGTACTTGACAGATGCAGGACGTGTAAGCGAATACGACATATTTCTGGAATGTAATACGAACAATACAGCGGTCAATCATTCTAAGAATTTTGTTGCTCCTCTTACGGGTACACATACTCAAAGGATTAGATCTCTTAGAGCTGCTGAAAATTGTAGGAACGATCGAGAATGCGAACAAATAGGGAAACGATAAATTCCTATTTATGCAAATCAACATGTAGAACCCGTCCGAAAACTGAATCTGAATGGGCAAATACAAGATATAGAGTATATCTTTGTTACTGGAACTGGCTTGCTTGGAATTTCTCCCGCCACCACCCCATTTGGTCTTCCTAAAGCATAATATCGAATGTCTGTGCCACAAACGGCTACTCAGCCTCGAACAGTTTAGCGACCAGTATCCTAACATAGCTCCTAGAGCTTACCTAACAGCGTGAGCGGATTAAGAGTGGTGCCATACACAACCGGCTTACGTGTTCCAACCACTCACTTGTCATATATTTGCTAAAATGGGTAGGCGCACCCCGTCAACTACTAAAAAATATATATGACATCCATAAATAAAATTTAATTCGTCCAGGCAGCAATTCGCTGCCACGCCAACAAGTACCTGTTCACCACTTTATAACGCTTGGAGCCATACTCAGGGTTAGCTTCTCACGGCAATGCGGTAAGAGTCTTTCAGTTAAGCAAACTACGGATGCCGGTTGAACAACCCAGCCGCATCTAGGAACTCCCACTCGCCCCATTTACTCGCCTCTTTTATTAGTGCTATGTTTGATCTGGGTATTAGTAATAGTTTTAAAACTTTCGGAACATTAAAATAGCTGGAAAAGTATTCTGACTTTTCAGGCTACCCCGGTCAAGTTATAATTATCAAAATAACATAGAAGCATAAAAATTCCCTATTTTAGAATAAAATGTTTTGATTTTATGAGTTTCCATACTCTGTAGAGAAAATTTAGGAAAACAGTATTTATAAAGACGAGATCCCAAGTAAAAAGAATTAATTTAAAAGTGAGTCGCTTATTTATTTTTTTATATAATATTCTTTATTATTACAATTTAAATAAATAAATAATTACTTTCCTTAAGTGTTTACTTACCATTCTGCCAATCGATTGCGTAGTTGAAATAATCACCGATCGATCTTACATCCATTATGGCAATTAATAATAAATATAATCCCATACAAAGATCAGCGACCGATAAGTTGCACATTAAAAACTTTGGTACGGTCATACGGAATCTTGAACTTAATAATACTAATAAAACCGCCATATTTCCTAAAAGCGCTGCTATTGTTACAATCCATACCGCTATTCTTAATGCCCAATTTCCCATCACATCTTCGCATGGATTAAAAGGGTCGGGCTGAGGGAAACATTGTACTTCTTTGTAATCTTTTGATATATTACCACAAACGTTAAATAATTCTCCGGGAGCGTTAGTCACTGTAACAAAATAAATTTCAAGATGAATCTTTAATAAATTATACAAAACATTCATCATTGCTTATCTAAATCAGAATTAACAAATACTATAAGGTACATCTTGAATAATATATTATTTATTATATTTATTTAACCCGTTATTTAACTCACTTCGTAGTTATAGTTTTCGAATCCAGCTTAGACCGGCTGGTGTATGTTTCACAATTAAATATTTGAAAGATAGAGTTATCAAAATAGTTTATAGTTATGAAATATATTTATTACCGTAAATTTAATTAATCCAGTGGTTATGCATAATTACCGGCGAATTTGGTTAATTGCGTCCAATGTTAGAGAATAACATAAAAAAAATTTGTATATTTAATGTTAATTAGACGAGTTTAGTGAGCGTACGTTATATTTAGTTTCGTTACGATAATATTCTTTCTTTTTCTGTTTAGCCTCCACCGCAAGGTATTATTTCAGTGGATGAATGAGGATGATATGTATGAATGTAAATGAAGTGTAGTCTTTTACAGTCTCAGGTCGATTATTCCTGAGGTGTGTGGTTAATTGAAACCCAACCACCAAAGAACACCGGTATCCACGATCTATTATTCAA
Organism: Lycorma delicatula; assembly: GCF_047948215.1. Classification (NCBI taxonomy): domain Eukaryota; kingdom Metazoa; phylum Arthropoda; class Insecta; order Hemiptera; family Fulgoridae; genus Lycorma; species Lycorma delicatula. The sequence goes on from NC_134458.1 coordinate 586,378, forward strand.
ATCCGTGTAAAAACAACTGACTTTACTAGGATTTGAGCCTTAGAACTCTCGACTTTGAAACGAGGTGATTTGCGATGATAATGGGATTTATTATGGTAATCTAACCATCATAACCTAAGATCGCTTTGCTCGCTAACCTCAGCTTATTAAATGTTTTGATTATTGAAATAATAACTTTCTGATTGATTAGTTAGATAATAACTTGTGTGGACGAAGAAGAGCTGCAGACCCCTTCTGCTCTTACTGTTGGGAATTAGACACGCCGCAACACGTGATATTCCAGTGCCCGCGGTGGGACGAGAAACGCCACGACTGTACTGCCGTAACTGGGTATTTAAAGATGGGTTCATCGTTGCGCTGTTCGGGAATACTGCAAATGAAATATCGGAAAGCTCTCCTATCCGGGTCATCTTACAAAAGATTATGAACCAGGTGGCTTTTACAACATTTTAATTTGTTATTTTTTTCTATTCTTTAGGCTGTCGATTTTGGTGCACTAGTATCTAAAGAAACTTTTCTCATTGAATCGGGTTTACCTGGTAATCGCAGTAATGAAGCACACACTATTTATTATTTTCCTTCATCAATACATGGGATATATTTTTAATTGCCATTTTCCAACAACACTCACTTCCACATAGAAATTGACATTTTGGTTGGTGGATCAACATCTGGAAATTCAGCTATAAAATATCGTACGGATTGTCAAATTCAATGGCCCAAGACAACATTTAACTTTTTGTTCAGTTGTAAATCCCATGTTTATCAATTAAATGTTTACACAGGAAAAAGAAGCAAGATTATGATTTATTAACTTATTTTATTAAATTTTATCAGCTGTTTAACAATACATCCTCTTGTTTTAATGACCTTTACTAGCTATTTTGAAATGAATAAAAAATTTGATTTATCTGTAATTGATTTGAAAGCCTTCATTTTGTTTCTATAAATCCTAAAAAGTCGAAATTTTCACAGAACGTTTTTAGAATGTGAAAAGGTTTGTGAAGTTTCAATAGAATCGTTGGGGGAAGGGCGAGTCATACTAAATGAAAAGCGTTCACCTATTCGTGGAACACACACACACACGTGTATATATATATATATATATATATATATATATATTGCCGAAAATTTTACTTATTTTTAAGGAATGAAAGACTTTGAAAAGCTATAAATAATTGGAAAACTAATCAATTAGAAAATCTCTTCAATCAAAGAGGAAAATTTTTAAGTTTCTATTATCCTGGAGGAGGAAGTGTGGTAAAAGATAAAACGTATTTGATGACATTGAATTTTTTAAAAGTATATAAATCGAAAATAAACTAAATTTTAAATAAATAAATACTTTTTGTTATGATGTAAGTTTTATTTGTTTAGATCTTCCAGTTTGTTAAATGTCTTAAAAGGGTGGAGAAAGTCAAATTAACTTCTAATGTGTAATGAAATAACCATCCTGTTGTGAATTAAAACTATTGTAGCATATTAGTATTTATTAGATTAATAACATTTATTTTAGAAATGAATAATAAAATAAAATTTAAATTAATTTACTAAGAATTCAGTTAAATTTAATAAAAATTTAAAACATCCCATTTCAGTAGCTTTAGGGTTTTATAAGAGTAGATTTAAATTACCGAGAGGTTGGGGAGTAAAGCGCAGAATTATTCATTATAATTCAAAGCCAACAGATATTTTGTTTTTACCTGTTTAGATAAGATTTTAATATTTTACATTCTGGCTGTATTTTGTATAAATGGTTTTTATTCATTTGTTTATAAAAAATTAATACACACGAGGGTTTATTTACTATAGAAAAATCCATTAAAGTTTTCAACTGTTTTAATTTTATAATAGGTAAAACGTTTTATTTCCTCCAAATAATATTTGATTTCTTTAATTTGTGACCAATTTTCTGAGTTTTCGGTTCGATTACTAGCTTGGATTGAAATATATGAAAATAATCAATAGTAATTCCATCCGTTATAAAAACTCTACGCATTAATAACCGTAAAAAAAAAAAATATTTTTAGATGTCGCATACAAATTGTCAATTAGTAAAATTAAGGTCATTACAATCTTGAATAAATAACTTTGTTTCACTTTACATACGTTGAAATTGGAATTTTTCAGGCCAAAAGTACTTTAAGATTATTCATCAAGTTGTCTGCTATTAAATAGTTCAAAGTTGAATTACATGTTACTGAATAATCTTGGATACCTAATGAAGTAATGGATTAGAATTAAACAGAAGCATTTATAACAGTCATCAATTAAACGAATTTAATTCATTCTTTTGTTGAGTTTAATGAAAACGCTTAGTTATTTGGTTACCAGCTGTACAAAAAAGAATATCGGAGTTTTAAAGTTGAGTAATATTTCTTAACATTGACTTACAGTATATATTACAATATACGAGGTGTGTGAAAAAAGTAATGAGACTGCTTTTTAGTTACCAAAGTTTTTATGTTATTCAAACAACAATATTTTCCCTCCAAAGTTCCTTTGGGAAGCTATACACCGGCGGAGTCGTTCCCACTCCTGGTAGCAGCGCTGGAAGGCTTCAACTGCTAGGGCTTTTAACTGGTTGGTCACAGTCTTTTGAATGTTCTTCAGAGTTCTAAAATGACGTCCCTTTAAGAGATGTTTCAATTTCGGGAAAAGGAAAAGTCACAAGGACTCAAATCAGGTGAATAGGGGGGTTGAGGAACCGTAGGAATGCGTTTTGAGGTCAAAAATTCCCTGATGGAAATGGCCGTGTGACACGGGGCATTGTCATGGTGAAGCATCCACTTGTCTACAATGTCTGGTCTCACGCGAATCACTCTTTTCCTGAGCCTTTCAAGGACACCTTTGTAAAACGTTTGATTTCACGATTACAACCGTGAAATATTGTAACAAATTAAGACCCCAAGATCCTTATTTTGTACACCCTGTATGCACAAAGAGACGTTTGATTGATTTGATCGATTTTTACATTTCTTGATCTGAATATTAGGTATTTAATTCCAAATTATTACCATCTTCTTTTATATATGATTTATACATTGTTACCTTTGCATTTGTAACAGCTTTTATCATCCTACCTTACTAAAAGGCATTTGGATGTATGGGTGTGTGTGTGTGTGTGTGTGTGTGTGTGTGTGTGTGTGTGTGTGTGTGTGTGTGTGTGTGTGTGTGTGTGTGTGTGTGTGCGCCTTAGCTTAGCACCGGAATTTACCGATCATTAGCGGAAAATCCCTATTCGTTAGTACATCTCGTTGTAGTCAGGTGTATACATGTTATATTATTATATATCGATATATATGCAAAATATATTTAACAATATATTATTTTTATTTATGTGTTCATTTTTCTTCATAAAATAATGAAGTAAAACCGAAAAATATGCACCGGTATGTACCGATCACTAGCGGAAAATCCCGATTCGTTAGTTAAATTTCTTATTTAAGTTTCATTATATCGATTTTCATCATTCAAGAAAAAGTATTTTTACACAAGAGCTAATTGATTTTGGATACCTAATAATCCCATCTCGAGACGCCGCCCACCAGGACAACCCGGCTGGAGGATCTAGGCGTGTTGTCGCCTCTAGGATGCAGAGGCTTGCCGTAGACATGCCCTCAGCAGCTAATCTACATAATAATATTTTAAAAGTGTTTGACTACACAAATCTTATCTCATATTTTACGCTTCCTTGGTTACTTCTACTTACCTAGAATTACGGTTAAAATTTATTTTATAATTTTTTTCCTCTTTTAGTTTGTTATTCCTAAAGGAACTTTTAATCAATCTTCTGCAACACCAAATCTGAAAAGAAACTAACGTTTTCTTTTTGGCTTTTCTGGTGTCCATATTTGTTGCTGTAGAATAATATTATTCTTCACCAAAAATATTTTTAAAAATCTGACTAAGATAATTTTCCTTACTAAAAATTCAAAGCATTTTTGGCATAAATTATTTATTACCTTTGATTTTTAAATTAATATTATTCCTCTTTCAATTACTTCATTTTATTATTTTTATTCTACTTTAAAATTCTGGTATATCTATAAGTTTTGCAAATTGTTTGATATTTCATACTATTATTTACTTATTTTTTTGTTGTTTTAATGAATAAAAAAAGTTTAATGAAATTAATTTTTAACTGATATTTTGCTTCATCGTATGGACGGTTGCATATAGACGATACGTTTCATTCTTTTATAGAGAATTATTTATTCTATCGTCCCATTCTCGAAAAAGTATTCAATCGCATTTTGTACAGTTTTATGTTATAAGTGAGACCTATCTACATGGTTTTTGTGAAATAACTCGGCAGTCCTGCTGTAATTTTCTTCGTTGTAAAACCACAATGCAACAATTTTCACATACTCTTGCCTAGAATAAATGTGGGATTGTTTTCTTTTTTTTTAACATAAAGAATTATAAAAAAAATTTAATTAAAAAGGAAATATTTTCAGTACTTATCTTTTTTTTATTTTTGTTTCAACTTCAGTTATAAAGAAGGAGTCGTCTACAAGATTTTTAATTCGCTAGATGAAAACACAAATTCATTAATCATCGCTTATTTAATTTTTAACTCTTACTTACTGAAGAAAAAAAAACCACAGTTCAGAATTTTTTCTTATAAATAAAACAAATTAATTAATTACATTTACTGCCAGTATAAAAAAGACAAAATCACTCTCAGATTTTTCACATAAGGTTATGAAACTGAATGCAACGAAACTATTACATAATATTAAATCGACTGGAAAACAATTTAAAATAATATAATAAAAAGAATTAATGCCAGTCAATTTGTCAATTTGTATTTTAATATATTTGTCATTAATGTATAAGTAGCCATCTTTTTTATGATTTTTTTTTTACAATTTAAACAATGTAATGTAAGGCTACTGTTTAAGAGGGTAATTCAATTTTGTTGATTTTTTTACATCAATTTTTTGTTTTATTATCAAAACAATTAATTAAAATTCTCAGATATAGTTCGTATTTATAATGCGTATATTGCACTCGTAAGAAGAGCGTGAGGCTGAATGTTACACACATACACACACCCAGGTGATTCAAAAAGGACTTGACAAATTTAAAAGCACATAAAAGTTTATTGAGAAAACTTACAGATTTAATTAAGATCTTAAAATTAAGATCTTAATTTTGTATAAATATACAAAATCACATCAAGTTTGTCACCCAACATTCACTTTGGTTCTATATAGCATATCTGTAACGCGACATACATCCTCAAGTTAATTTCATTGTAGCAGGAAGTCGGACGTTACCTCTGCAGCTGCGGTGTTAATTTGAATTTCTTAGCACAACAAGACCAGCAGGAAAAGATAGTATATAAACCCGATATTTAATGAAATTCCATAAGAAAAAATCTAGCGGAGTCAAATCTGGTGAGCGAGGTGGCCATGAAATCGGACCCTCACGACCGATCCACCGACCTGGGAATCGAGTATCAAGAAAATCTGGGACTTCTAAGTGGTAGTGAGGTGGTGCCCCGTTTAGCTGATAGTAATTGCTTCCAACTTGGTCATCATTGTCTAACGAATTAGAACATTTTGAAGCACGTTCAGATAAACGATATCGTTTACGGATGCCTCCTGGAAGAAGAATGGGCCGTACAGTCTACTTTTGTTTACTTAGAACTCAAAAAAATATTCAGCTTAGGACTATTAAGAATATGCTGCAAAGTTTCATCAGGGTTTTCGCTACTATTCGGCAGTTGTGGCAGTTCACCTTGCCGCTGATATAAAACTTTTGACTTATCATCAAAAATTTCATTTTTCTAAAAATGTACCGTCGTCTGCAATTCTATCGCATTATTTCTACAGAAAACTGCAGCCGAGCAACTTTGTCGTCATCTGTAATGTGTTAAACCACGGTTAGTTTGTACGGCTTCAAGTGCAATCGTTTATAATACGCGCCAAACAGTAGTTTGTGGAATTCCAATGTTACAAGACGTAAGTCTAGTTGATTTCTTCGGACTACGTGCAAAACTTCTCCGAGTTGTTCCACAGCAGTTTCAGGGACGCTTAGGGGTCCTTGTGATTTTGTATGTGTAACAGAACAATAGTCTCAACAAAGATTTGGTGCCAAGAGTGCTAGTAACTGCTTACTAGGAGGCTTCCTACCGTACTCTACTAAAATTACGTTGAATTGCAGTTTCTAACTGCAAATCGTTAAACTTGTCACAACACATCAGTAAATGTATTCATTTTTAAAAACACCGGTGAGAGCGCTGGTAGTCGAATTCGGTACTAATGGACTACGTGAGACAAAACGTGAGGTGTTTTGGTATGAAATGAGACCTCAACCAAATCTTATTTCAACATCCCTGATGATGGCATAGGGGACCCTCGAGGTATGCATGGAGGGGACACGTAACTGTGAAGGGCAAGCGAAATGCGTGTCTGCATCAGGGTATAATAGTGACGGAAAGGGTAGCTCTCCTGCGGAGAAACATTCTGATCACCGGAAGAGGAGATTATTAGTATGTTTTCGAGGAAGCACGGGAGATCCCAATGGTATGTTCGTGTTCGGACGAGCTAGGGAGGGCAGACTGCGCTGCCATGACACTCTGAGGCGACTGTGTTAAGCTTTTTAGCGTGGACTAGTCATCTTGGGGGAGTTTTTTTTTAAAAAAAAGAAAAGTTATTTCAATAAATTTTTATGTGCATTTAAAGTTGTGAAGTCTTAATTACTTATATATATATACCACTTATATATATATATGCCATAAGTAATAATTTATTGAGCTTCTTGTCCTTGAAAGTTATTTAGTTTTTCTTCAATTAAATGTATTAAAAGATTATTATCGATTGTAAATCGAAATACTTGTCTAAATTTATAAACTATAGTAATAATATATTAAAGCATTTTGAAAAGTTTGAAGGTAAAACGTTTATTATCATTAAGTTAAAAGTAGCGTTAAATGTAAATTTTAAGGTATATTTTCAGAGTAAATATTTGAAGTCTTTGTGAAGTGTACTTAAGCTCATTCAAAGTAGAAAGGAAACCCTGATGGATAAAGTAATATTAGTTTGACAGTAAGAGAAGTTTACCATCTGCATGGAAATTTTCGTCCGCACTGTGTGTTTCCTTTTCTTTTTGAAAGGTTGCATTGCCTGGCACGATATCACCCCAACCGAAATCACTACTACGGCGTAAGCGAATCTCTGAGCTCAGTGTTATCTGATTCACAACGTGGATCCATCTTTTGAAGTGATTCCTGAATATAATAAACAATTTAAAATTAATTTTTGGTAATAGAAACATACACACACACACACACACACACACACACACACACATATATATATATATACATATACATAATAGAAATTTAAATTATATTCTTTTTCATCAAATTATAAAATTTGATTGCTTGTTGTTTCCGTTAAAGATGGAGTAAAATATTTAAATATAAATTTTGTTGTAATTTAATACAGGTAAGCCTGTAATTCAAAAACCAAAATCACAAATTTTTTTTGACATAAAGCGAAATTTTTCTGAAAATTTATTAAAAATAAATGATGTGAAATTGTGCATATATTGTTATTTTTCAAAATCTGTTTTCTTTTTATTAGGCTACATTCATAATCAGGAAAAATATTTCCCGTTAGAAAAAGTAATCTGATTACAACTGAAACAATAACCAACATAAATATAACCTATAATAGAAAAATAAGCATGAAATTGCTTATTTTAAAAAATAAATAATTTTACAACTAATAATGGTTCATCTATTGCAAATTGTCTTCAGAACGCTAAATACGTTTATTTTTCTTTTAATATACAGTCTTAGGAAATACTCATTTTGCTGTATTTCCTTACTTGCTGATACATCCTCAAGTTATCTAAAAATGGCTGTATAGAACAGGAAAAATTATGTCATACTTCTAATGAAGAAGGTGGGGTCATGAGATGAATAGATATTTAATATAAATTGTTGGGGATCTTCAGAACAATCGATTTTTGTTTTAATACATCCGGGCGCTATTCGTTATTTCTCCTCCATTCTGCCAATCAAATCATTAAAAATCAATGCCTTGATTTTACACGATTATTAGATAAAATTTATTAATTGTTTTAAATAGCTGTTAATATCGATAAAATAGTCGAAACTTTTCTTCTCGTCGGGAAAAATCTTTGGATCAGAGGTTAAATTTTACGTAAATTTTTCATTTACAGTTACCGTTTTTTTGTTTTAATTCCAACGAGAAATTTTTTAAAGCTTTTTCACGAACGGAAAGGCATTAATAAATTTAAAAAGCTTCGAAAACCTTAACGGTCAATTTTTTTATTACAAAGTTTTTGTAAAAATGCACGTTGAGTGAGAAAATTAAAAAAATACAAACATGTTTAAGTAGCCACTGCATACAGAGAGAGAGTGTGATGGAGGGGATGAGTAAGAGAGTGACTTAGAGAGAGAGGGGAGAGTGAGAGACACAGCTGGTAGAGTGAGAGAGAAATGGTGGGTGAGAGAGGGCTGATAGGGGGATCAACGATGGAGAGGAAGTGAGAGAGAGCATCTCTCTCTCTCTTCCTTCTCTCTTCTCTTCTAATACTATTACAAAGAATTTAACATGATTTAATTTTTTTTTTTAATATATAAATATAAATAATAAAATAATAATATGATTCATTATTAAATTTAAAAAAAAATAATAATAATAAAAATTTTATTAAAAATGATTTTTTTTTGAATTCATCTTGCTTGCCGTATTAAGAATAGTATTAGAAGAGAAGAGAGAAGGAAGAGAGAGAGAGATTTTTTTAAATTTAATAATTTAAATTTTTAAGATTTAAGTTTTTTTTTTAAATTTAATAATGAATCATATTATTTATATTTATATATTAAAAAAAAAAAAAAAAAAAATTAAATCGTGTTAAATTCTTTGTGTTTGACAATAAGGTCAATGAACTTATTTGATATTTATTGTTAATGCATTAGTGTTAAAAACTTAAAAATCGTACTTGATAACTTTTTTGTTTATTTTAATGTTGTTAGTAAAATTATTATTATTATTAATTATTATTATTTTAGTTAGTAAAATAATCACTGATCTTATACATCCGACCTCTCAGTTAACCGGGCTTATATATTTTATTTATCCGTAAAATTTACATAAATTATTGCTTGTTTTAAGTACTCGAATCGGTGATACATAACGGTTGGCGCTGTGGAAATGAAAAAAATTGTAGATACTTAGTATGTTGTCAATACGAGTAAAATAAATTAATAAAAAAAAGAACTTGTTATAAATATTAGTTTAATTTCGTTGCTATGAGAGGTACCCCCACCCCTCATAACAGCTGTGTTGAAGGTTAAACTGCTAATGCCGACACGCATTTACGTAACGCAATTTTAACAGTATAATAATTAACTAATTTATAATACCGACTAAAATAGAGCCTTTCGGTTCATTTTTTTTCTCACACCACCCGGCTTTTTTATTTTTATTTTTTTTTATCATTTTTATTTATTTATTTTGTATTTTAAATACACGTATAAGCAGCACGGATGTAAGTCAATAATATCGAACCTTAGCTCTCAATATCCTTTGTTTTTTTTTTTTTTTAATTAGCTCTAAATAAATAAATTTAACTGTATGGAGACTAAATTAATTCTAGGCGAATTATTTTATAAATATTACAATTGCGATTATGTTGTGAGAGTCGAACCCAGGATCTTGAACTTAAGCTTTTTTTTAATATTGATACTCGGATATACATTATGAATTGAAGCCTGACAGGGATATGAACCCGGGATCTTTTGGATAAGAGGGAAGACATTACTACTCCACCTCGGCGACTGGCAGGTGATAAGTTGATAGGTGCTGAAGTATTAATTAATCGTTTGACTTTCAGTACGGTCAGTTTCTCTATTGCGTTACCGAGGTGACAAATCGATTACAAAAATGCAGTGAGACGCGAAAAATTATAAGTTACTTTGTAATATCTAACGATAATTTTTGAGATAAATCTATACTAAATGTGTGTCTGCGCGTTTGCGTTCGCGCGCTTTTTTGTATTATAGACGGGCTGGGCTCTACTGTGAAATACGGTAGTCGGCTTGCTGAGATAAATTTAGAAATAATCCTTTTATATCATAACCCCCTTATGTACTCATTAATATTTCTTATCTATATTAAAACAAATTGTAAATTCGATGCGACGATCAACTTGAACGTTAAAAAAATTTAGACGGGATTACTCTCCATTTACAGTGAGAAGTATAATTTTTGTACTTATGAAATAATTTCATAGAATCGATACACGTACATAAAAAAATATGTCAGAGATTCGAATTAAATTTGATTTGACTATATTTATTCCTTATAATATTTAACATAACTAATAAATAAAATAAATATCGTGGAGGTTGGAAATTGAAAGCGCCCTTGAGAAGTTAGATCCGATAACGAAATTATTATCCACTATAGTGCATCTTCGGTAAGAAATTAAATGATCTTTATATCCCTCAAAATTTACGCGCGCACACGCACCCACAGAGAGAACGAGAGAGAGAGAGAGTGTGAGTGTTAGAGAATTTTCGCGCTGTCTGAGACAGAGTGAGGTTTAAGAGACGGGGTGATGATAGTGATTGTGATGTTTTATTACTTTCCAAGAGCGACTCTTATTTTGATAATCGTATTCTCTAAATAAGTATATAATTTCGTACCAAATTCTTACGGTATTTTGTATTTCACTTTTATTCGTTTCTGAAATATTAAATTTCGTATTTTAAAATGCTTGAAATTTATCGGTGATAAATTATAATTTTAAACTTGTATTTACGAGAATAAAGAGTAAAAATTGTATGTAAAACATTGGCAAAAGACACCAGAATTGTAGGTAGTACAGGTAGACAGAAAGTTCTATGTTCAAATTTCGGTCAGAATTGGCTTTTTTAATACGCTTTATTAAAATTTGAAATAAAAGTAAGTGACGAACTGAATGTGGGTCTATTGCCCATACAAATAAATAAATAAATATAAAAATGTATTAGGTATTAATACGAGTTAGGAATAAATAGCATTAATAAAGATTACGAGGTCGAATTGTAAATAAAACTGGAAAAATTTTATCTGTTATTATGTAATATTTTTTTTTGTAAATTACTTTACAAAACTGATAAATTTAATCGTAATATTTAAAAAAAAAAATATTAAAATTAAGGGAGATTAATTATTATTTTAAATAAAATGTAATAATAGAGATATAAAATGATCGACAAATCTTGATTTAATTTAATTATATGGAACATCTATATAAGAAATATATTAGGGATATTAACTTTGTTATTCGACCGCAATACACACACACGTACGCACATTTACGGTTGTATTTGAATTGTTGTACAATCGCGTGACCAGTACTGTCCGAGGGTAGCCAATCAGAGTGAAGTAGCCACCTGCTGCATTTGTTTCATCTCCCCCCTCTCACCACACCGTCGTCGCAGTAGTCAGACTGACAAGTTGGCTTTACTCGATGCGTCATCCCAATAAAATTAAACAAAAAAATAATTACCTCTGACAGCGTATGAACGATACAGTTTTATAAATTATTGTTTTATTTTTTATCATTGACTATCGAAGTATTGTTTTTCTATTAAATCATTTATTATTATAAAAAATTTACTAATTACATTTATTTTATTTATATTTAATTTTTTTTTTAAACACTTCGCTTTTATTATAATCTGAATTTTTTAAAATCTAGCACAAATTATGTATTACAGTAAATAAATTTGTACCTTCAAAACTAGATTGTATGTTAGTTCAATCTAGTTTTGAAGGTACAAATTTATTTACAAGGGGTTGTTGATGAAGCTTTCTATTATTTAATAAAATCTAATGTTACAGCTGGATAAAACTATATGTGTGTATGTCTTTATTAGTAATGCAAGAGTTCGCACGCACGCACACCCGCGCGCGCAAATGAAGAAATCCTTTACTACATAATTAAAATTTTTAATTTTTATTAAAATATTACATACGTTTACTTCTTAACAAATGTTACAAATGTTAAAATCGAACGTAATCGGCTCGAAGTGCAGTTATTTTAGCGTCGCGTTATTCGTCTATTTTTGTCAGTTGTAAACTGTTCCAGCTACAGTGCAATATAGTTTCGTTCTTTACGATTATGTTTATTCTAAAATACAGTATTCCATCGAGGAAAGGGCTGCTATCGAGGAAGCTTTGGATCCTTTCAAGAGAAACGTAAAATATTTTCGCTAAGTTTTCGAACGTCAGTATCCCGATAAAGAGTAGTAGTACACGATTCGGTTAAAAAACGGCGCACAACGGAGTCCGTTTCAAACTCAAAAACGAAATAGGCGACCTTTCGTCAGGACTCCGTAGGCCATAGCCCGTATTCAAAAAACAATATCTGCCGGTCCGAAAAAAATCTATACGGTAAATTATCGAACCAAGATCGTGTAAAATACACATCTTGTCGCAAGATTCTTCACGACTTAAATCGGAAACCTTATCGTGTAAAAACTAAGCAAAACAGACTAACCGAAACGTCTTAATTTTTAAGGGGGTCATAAAAGGAGTAAACTTGACGGGTTCTTATGATTTTCACCTGAAAACTCGAATAAAGCAGGTCCCAATATTGTATCTCCCATAGATTTAACGATAACCACCGTAAAACAGAAAAATTCAGTGACGAAAAACGCGTTTTTTTAGGTTTGAACTACAATAATTTTGTTAAACGACTGAAAAATGCGTAAATTTGATTAAGAAAACGTGTAGAGAACTTAATTTTGAGAAAATAGATGAAATGAAGTCTACGAAAAACAAAAAAAAATATCAACTTTTATTATTAAAAACAAAACTGAACAAATTTTAACAGAAAACAACGAATGAATTTATGAAAATTAAGAACAAATTTTTAGTGTGATAAATTTAGATCGCAAACAATAAATTGATTTGTAGAATTTAATAATCTTCGTGAGAGTAGTACACTTTGCAGCACTCGTGTTTCATCTGAACCCCGACCGTTACAAGCCGATGAAAAGAAAAAAATTCTTCAAGTAGTACAGTTTAGTTCCAAAACGACACGCGAAGAATTTCTACGCTACTCGACATTCTACAAAGTACAGTACGGAGGACATTACACGCTCAAGGACTGAATCCTTGTCACATCCAGAAAATAAAACACCTCAAGCTTTGTGACCGTGCCGGACGGGTTTTTTCAGCGGGTTAACATAATTACTTTTAAATCTCATTCGTACTATTTTCGGACAAATAATCTACTTGTATCCGTAACGGCGTAAACAACACGTGAAATTCACATCGGTGGTGTGAAGAAAACCACACGCTCCAGTCGGATCAAATTTCCAGCCGTAATTTTCGGTGAACGTTTGATGCGGAACGATCGACAACAAATTAGGCCCTTTCTTACTAGAACTTGTCACGGGGAGAAATTTTTAAACGATGTATTTTTTTGCTTGAAAATTTGTCATCGTAAAAACAAATCGAAATGTATTATCGCCTTGATGGAGTACCGACCCGTTTCCCGAATAAAGTAAGACGGTTTTTAGATGAAAAGTTTACCGGTAAATGGACTGGACGTAGAGGGTTGGTAAATTGTCCGACTAGATCGGTGAACCTTAAACCCCTTAGATTATTGTTTACGGGAACGGATGAAATGAGAAGTGTACAAGCAAAAACTAGACGCACGTGACGAACTGATCGCTTGCATTCTCAGTGCTGCTGCCCTCATCAAGGAACGCAAGGAAACGAGTTGAAAAATGCATCGATGTCTTTAAAAAATTTTTTTTTTGTCTTCAGTCATTTGACTGGTTTGATGCAGCTCTCCAAGATTCCCCTATCTAGTGCTAGTTGTTTCCGTTCAGTATACCCTCTACATCCTACATCCCTAACAATTTGTTTTACATATTCCAAACGTGGCCTGCCTACACAATTTTTCTTCTACCTGTCCTTCCAATATTAAAGCGACTATTCCAGGATGCCTTAGTATGTGTCCTATAAGTCTGTCTCTTCTTTTAACTATATTTTTCCAAATGCTTCTTTCTTCATCTATTTGCCGCAATCCAAACATACTTTCAAAAATCTTTTCCTGACATTTAAATTAACTTTTGATGTAAACAAATTATATTTCTTACTGAAGGCTCGTTTCGCTTGTGCTATTCGGCATTTTATATCGCTCCTGCTTCGTCCATCTTTAGTAATTCTACTTTCCAAATAACAAAATTCTTCTACCTCCATAATCTTTACTCCTCCTATTTTCACATTCAGCGGTCCATCTTTGTTATTTCTACTACATTTCATTACTTTTGTTTTGTTCTTGTTTATTTTCACGCGATAGTTCTTGCGTAGGACTTCATCTATGCCGTTCATTGTTTCTTCTAAATCCTTTTTACTCTCGGCTAGAATTACTATATCATCAGCAAATCGTAGCATCTTTATCTTTTCACCTTGTACTGTTACTCCGAATCTAAATTGTTCTTTAACATCATTAACTGCTAGTTAATAAATCAATATATTTAAATTAAATAAAATATGCGTATGAAGTCGGATTCGAACCGATGTGTGCACGGTTACGGACTCGACACGTCAGTTAACACCACCTATCTACTTCAGCGACGCGAAACAAATGTAGTATTATAAACTAATATAAAATGCTAAGAAAATTTTTAGAGCCATTTTTCTTGAGTATAATTGAATATTGGGTTTTAGTATTTGTGATGAAGATGCATTAACGGTGTACTAATCACACACGCAATACGGTTCAAATCGGTGTCCCGAAACTCGTGCCTTCGCCTTGTCGGCTACAATAATATGGATCTTAAGTGCCTAAACCGATTTAAATTTTTATAGGAAAAGGTTACCGTAGTTATTTTCTTTCAGAATTAGAAATAATTTGCTTACGAAAAACAATTTTTTTTTTAAACGTTAAGCAGATCTTGATAGGGTTTGGAAATAATAGGCTTGTTTTATCTTTTATACGTTCTCAGAAACGATTAGCCGTAGAATATTAAAATTTTTTGTTTAGGACTGTTGTAACATCTAGTTGTGGACCACTCCCTTTTTGATTGCAATCTACTAATAACCGAATGTAATGTCGGTATCTGATGATGATATGTCGGTGTAACCTTGTTTATTGCATCTGATTATTTAATATTAATTGAAAATTATAATTTAGAATCGTATTATTTTTGGATTTTCATGGCAAAATCTTGTAAAAATTGTATATTTATTTAAAAAAAATCATTTTATTTAATTATTTGACAAAAATAAAATATAATGTTATGCTGAGACTAACTGTACGTTTTTGAATTGCATTCGATTTAAAGCGATTGTTGAAAATATTCTAATTAATTACCGTTGACGTTAGATATTTAAAAAAAAAAATATTTGCATTTACTAGAAAACTTGTTTTCATGTATAAGAATGATTTGTAAATTATTAATTTTAATTACTTACTCTGTCTTTCAAATTTATGAAACGCAGCAAAAAATGTGTTTATGTAATTTAATAGACGTACAAGGAAGTCATGTGATGTCCACATCAGTTTTTTTTTTGTTTTGTAAAGGGTTATTCATGAAGAGGGTAACAGAATTTTAGCACGCGTTCTACTGATGAAATAAAAAAGAAAATTCGTGTAAACATAGCTTCGGAAACGCTTCGTTAATGAGGGTTTTTTAATATTGAAAATTTTGTTTCGTTTAATAGCTAGATAAAATCTGCCGCTACGTTTTGTTTTGAATGACCTTCGAAATTATCACGCTTATATTTACTTTCTGTGGACTTTATTCGGGTGAATTTTCTCGGAATCAAATTCTCTACCGGTTTTGTTTAAAATCTTTACGCGTTTGTTACCCGATTAACAAAGTTATTTTACGCCGAACATAAAATAGCGTGTTATTCGACCCAAATATTTTGTTTCTTATCCCAAATTTCTTAAAAGCTACAAAAAAACTCTGCAAGGATCTGTCTGTTATCAATTTTTCTGGTCGGTTGTCTTATAAAACAACTAACTCATTTACAACTTAGTTTGTATCCCAAGAACTACAGTCCGGCTTAATTTTACCAAAGGCGTAGAAATCGGGGCAAAAAACTTACCCGGCCGACATTTCCTAAAGAAGCGTTTTGGAACTCGTTTTTATATGAACTTTCTTCTTAAATTTTAGTAGTAGAAAATATTCTGAAGATTTATTACTTTCTTCACGAACAACTCTACGTATCTTTTGTGCGGCATACCTTCAAGAAATGTTAATAGTTTTTTTTTGTCGAACGATTAATATTATAAAACGGATTTCATTTACCGTGAACATTTCCAGTAAAAAAAAATTCAACTTTTAACTAAAAGATATATGAATAGGATTTAAATGACAGTTAATAAAATATATTACCAAACCGTGCAAAAAGATTTGAATTACAATAAATTACTAAAAAAGAAGTAATGTAAATTATAATACAAAAATAGATTAGAGTAATAAAATAAAATAAAAATTCAGTCGAGTAAAGTATGTATGCTTTTTTACCATCAAATTACTTTTTAAAAACAGATTTGCATTTTGTTATAACAGCAAAGGTAACTTCAGTACTTTATCGGTAAAAAAAGATATTATAGGTTACATACTAATTTAACCCACCGGGTTAGTCTAGTGGTGAACGCGTCTTCCCAAATCAGCTGATTTAGAAGTCGGGAGTACCACCGTTCAAGTCCTACTAAAGGTATTTATTTTTATTCAGGTTTGAATACTAGATCGCGGATACCAGTGTTCTTTGGTGGTTGGGTGTCAATTAAATCAGACGTCTCAGGAGTGGTCGAACTGAGACTGTACAAGACTACACTTCATTTACACTCATACATATCATCTTCATTCATTCTCTGAAGTAATACCTGAACGGTAATTGCCGGAGACTAAACAGGAAAAAAAAGAGAGCTGGGGGAGGGTGCAGAATCCAAATTGGGATTAAGGGCCCGTGCCGCTGACTGAATAAATTTGGTCGATTCGTGTACTGCATTATCCACATGGGCGGTTGATTTTAAAGGCACGTCCAAACCTTGTATTTTCCTCCAAAAAATCTCGAAAACGTCGTTTACTGGTCAATTTATTAAACAGAGTGGGAGATCGAACAGTTAGTATAAAATATATATATACAAATAAAGATATCTATATTGTATAGCCGTGAAACTTGATAATATTTAAAACAGCTTTTGATTCTATTTTTTTATCAGACAACCCGTTATCATTCCAGATTGCTAGTCTCAGACAGTCGATCGTTTTTTCTCAAGACGATTGATGAATATTTTCAAGTTCATATTTTCAAGCGTTCACTCAAATCTTTGCAACATACGGTCAAGGACATTCATCGGCCCGTGAAAATTTTGGTTATCAATAGTTTGTTGATCATAGGTACAATTCATTTTAACTTTTTCACGTATGTAATACCAAAAATATTCAGCCTATTATTATATTCATTATTATTGTTACTACTATTATAATTATGAAAACCATTATTACTACACGAACACCTCTTCTTTTAGCACTCAAATTGTTATTATTGACATTAGTATAATTGTTATTATCAGTAGAATTGTTATTAGTTACAATTCTGAAAGATAGGGCGGGTTTGATAGAATAGACCTTAGTTTTATAGTATTGATAGATTTTACACCCTTTGTAACTCGCCGCAGCTGACGCAGGAAGCTGGAACCTGTGGTGCCTAAATACAGACTGTTGTGGCACGATCTGTACCGCATTTTACACAACGGTGCGGGCGATTGCGTAGATCTTTGGTATGGCCAAAGCGTTGGCAACGTTTGCATTAGACCGCTTATTTTTTAAAATACGGAGCTTCAGAGCTTACAATTGTATAGTTGAGAGATTTCACGTCAAAAGTTTCTTTATTATTAGATTTGTGATCCAAATATATTAAATAAAGCGGCAACGGTTCCTTCGTTTGACGATGGAGAACGTTAATAACGTCTCTAACCTCGTGGCCTAACTTCAATTCAACGATTACAGATTTATCTACAGAGTGATGCACGCCTCGCATGACCACTCTATATGCTCTTTCATGTTTCAAGTTTATGTGTATAATGACAGATATTGTTTTCAAGCATTTTGGACGTTATAATATTATATATTTCAATATCAACCGGCAGAACATTTACCGTGCGGCCCGATTTCATTGTTGTCAGTTTATATTTAATAACATTACAATTAGATAATTGTCAACAGAAAATTTTTCAATTCGGTTATCGCATTAACGCCTATTTCAAAATAGACTCGGGTTTTAATAATTCTGCACGTCTCCTTCGTTGTCAGCAGTGTTTTCAAGAAGACTAAATTTATTTGATGTAGAACAGCAAAATTAGGTACGCGATATTAGGTTCAGTATAATTTGTACGTCGGCGTTTTTTGCCGCTGGAATTACATCGTTCTGCCGACTAACATTTTCAATATTAGTATTGCTTGTCGGGAAGGGTTTTCACTAAAATCCGTAATATCACTTTTACTCTCTGTTCTTGAAGAGTCACTCGTGTTATCGATAATATCGTTTCTAATTAAATTACGCCGCGGTTATTGAGGGGTCCCTATCAGAACACTTTAGAAGCCGCGTATTCTATTACCTTGTAGGTTAGGGTTTACACGAGATAGTAGGTTATTGTTTACATGCGATGATTCGCTGTTGCTAGGAATAACAGCTTGTAGATGGTCCGTAGCAACGCTCAATAGATGGTTATGTCGCTTATTTAAAAACGACACCGAATAAAAATATTCCTTCTTGAGACAGTACTAAGATAATAATAAACAATATAGTATATAGATAATATAGTCTACAATATAATACCTGGTGATATTCGGTATAAGATAAATTTTCACTAGAAATCACTAGACTCGTCTGTCTTACACTAAAACTGAACAACTGATTGAAAATACTTTTAAAAATTGTGTATTGTTTTTAAAAGCGAAGAATTTTATCTTAATTCCTAGTAATTTTTACGTAATATCTACAATGGCGATGTCATCCCTTCGAAAGTTCGACGAGAAAGAGGAGACGTTAATACGTCGTGTGAAAAATCAAGTAAATTTTCATCGCCAGCCGTTATGTTTTTCATATTTGAATTTGTGTTTTAACCTTAAGTAAACATCATATTTTAAAATTATATAAATAAATTTCGTTAATTAGTCATAATTTTAATGGGTTAACAATTTTTTTTATTTATTCATATTTATGTCTGGGAACTATTTAATTATATATTTCTAATCTTAAAATTTAGGTCGGCAACAAAAAAAAAACAAAACCGTATTGTTTATTAATTTAATTGTTTGTAATTCAGAAAATTCTACTCTTGTTAGTTTATTTAAAGAAAAAAAAAATTGCACTTAAAATTTTATTTACTTTTGTGAAAAAACCATTAAAAAGAAATGAAATAGAATCCTTAAATAAAATTTAGTTAAAACAGCGTATTAATAAAATTTTAGCGATATACAATAACGAAAATTCGAGAAATTAACTCTGCTATGAAGTTAAAATGACCGTACTTTTCGCACCAATTTTCCAATTTGTCTTAATTAGAAGACAGCGAAAAGGTTATTTGTATAATAAAATTGATAGTTGC